>NC_045791.1:20368062-20658973 GCF_009873245.2 Balaenoptera musculus | reverse complement strand
AATTGGTTATCAAAATGTTTTTGCAATCATGTGGTAACTACTGACATTGGGTTTGCATGTTTTAGTTAAAAGTGTACACTGTACAAATTACTTAAATGTTTAAAGTATTTGGATTGGATCAGTTGAAAGAAAAAGAAGGAAGGAAGGAAGGAAGGGAGGGAGGGAGTGAGGGAGAGGGGGGAGAGAGGGAAAGAAAGAAAGAGAGAGAGAAAGAAAAGAATGAAAAGAAAGTAAGAGTGAAAAATTCTGGTTTAATTGATTCCCTCTGGGGTATCCTCCCAACTGGAGATCAGCATCTGTCCATGAGACCCACCCCTGCACCAGTTTCCAAAAAGAGTCACTGGCCCTGAGCAAAATGGGCTAGAAGTAGAGCCTTGCAGGCTGTATGTGAAGAGACATACATCGTAGGCTATGTTTCGAGAGAGGTGGAACCAACCACAGAGCCCTCTGGGGCCCAGAGTCTGCCTGGACACGTGTCTGCTGCAGGACACCCCATCATCAGGAAGAGTTCCGTCCTTTGCCTCCCTGTCCTCCTCCCTGCCTCACCCAGGGCTGCTCGGAAGATCAAGGGGTGGTGGCCGCAAAGCTGGTGTGAGGATAAATCCACCATCGGCCACTGTGCGTTCTTTGCCATCCCCAAAGAATGATTCTGAGGGACTCACTAGGTAAAAAAGAAAGCACAGGCAGGCAAAACCTCCCATCACAGAACAATGCCGCCTCCCACCCAGTACTTGTTGTCTCAAACTTCTGCTGCTGTGAGCACAGGTCTGCCCCAGTTACACAAAGTGGATGTTGCCAGATACTATGCTTTCTGACCTGGCTTTGCTGTTGTGTCCTGACCCACAGATGATCAGCCTGAAAGGATGGTACAGCTAACCAAGGACATCCGAGCACAGGCTGAGAAAATCCGTCCTGTTGAGCTGCAAATGTGGTCATCTCCAGCTGGCCTTGGGTATCTCAATCGGCTTTAGCCAAAGTCAGATAAAATCTGGAAGCACTCAGGCACCATTGTTTATATGATGTCTCCTTATTTTTAAGGTGCTGCCGTTAAGGTAACATGCAGCACCACCGTGATATTGAGCTGAGGAGGACTCCAGTCATGATCCCAGAGATCACAGGCCCTTTGTCACTCAAGGGACTTATGCCAACAGCGATGTAACATCTGTGTATCGATCAGTATCAAAGGCATCCCTCCCAGGGTGAGAGGACAAGGGATCATTTAAATTATCTCCTTTCCAGCCTTTCTCTTTCCATCTGTACTTCCTGAAGGCTCACAGAGCCACAAAGAGGAGAACCATAATGGTTTGGGGGGGCGGGGTACCACAATTACTGCTGTTTCCACAACACTATAATACAGATTCAACTTCAAAGAAAGAGTACCCCTTGCTGGTTCATGTCGGCAAAGTGGAGGAAGCAAAGAAGGAAGGAGAGACACCTGTATAAGGCAGAGGGCCCCTAGTTCTGTTTTAGTCATTTGTCACAGTGATTTACAGTGGGGCTGTTCCTGCATCATTTTCACTCCAATAACGAATCATTTATGGAAGAGTCCACGGTGCTTGCCTGTTTTATTGCCACACAGCCCAGCAAGAAGATCCATGGAACATTTTCTCGACAGAAGATTTCCCTCCACATCTGGGACACTAAAAACCTGAGATGCACAGGTTTCCTTCCCGGGGCACAGACTCCAGCCATGAACTGTAGTGGGTCAGCCTGACCACCAGAGGGTACACTGTGGTCAGATTTCCCTCTCTCTCAGCTCTAGGTTGGCATCCCTCCTGAGTTTGGACAGAACCAAGTGTCAAGTGCAACACATAAATTAATACTTAAGGTTTTTTGGGTTTTGTTTTCTTAAGACTGCCTCTTGGGATGATGTCAGACTCTCACCATACATAAATATTTTGCTTTTGGCACTGTCCTTTGACCCATGCTATTGTGTACCCTAACCGAGGAATAATTCTCTGAACATCGTGCTTTCGTTACGACAGCTGCTTATGTTTGCAAACCACTTATTTCAAAACAACACACTATTCAAATCTCCATGACTCCAGGATGCTGGGGAAAGAGAAGTGACCCTCTCACCAGCCAAATCAGGGCTCATGGCTCTGACATGACGGTCACTGCTATGGGTTTTCCATCCCAAAGGTCTGATCCCCACCAATATCCTATCTGCTCTTCTACTACGGGTCTTCCCAGCCATCTTCTTCCAATGGGAAGATAATGATGGCTAACACCCTGGGTCACAGAGAGCTTTCAGCTGCGTTAAGAGAATGAATTGGTTTGGTCATTCCTGTGACAAAAATCTCAGTTTACAAGCTGGGTGGCTGTAGCTCCAATGCTGTATGGCCGTGGACCTGAATCTCCTCTATGTAAAGTTTACTGGTCCATCAGAATGGGTGACTGTTCCCCTTCTTTTCTCAGCCATCGTTTTCCTCTCTGACTTCTCTCTGAAGCCTCCCAAATCACAGCATCAACCATTGGGCTGTGTGCTCATACATAATCCTTTCTGTTTTTCAACATATTTTCAGTGCATTATCACATTGACATCTCATAATACAAAGTTGAGGTGCATCGAGAGGGTATTCATGAACTCTTCCAATTCTCCCAAGCAAAATCAGTTGGTTTGTTCTGTATTCCCATATGTTGTATACCCCTTTACAATAGATATTTTTGCTGTGTTGTAACTGCTCCTTTACCAAGTTCTACCACTAAGTGCTCCCCTAAGGCAGGGACTAGATTTATCTTACAGCTTTCTATCTCCAAAGCTTTGCAAATTTCTTGACATACAGCCAGTATTGAATAAACGTTCATTTGAAATAAAACACCCATTTGACAAATAAGGTAATCAAGTCACCCAGAATGACCAAGTGCACCACATGCCACAACCACTGCTTGAAATGAGTAAAGGAAGGATGTGGGATAGCACACGTATGGTCCAACTAGAGGAATAAACAGTCAATGAGAAAATATGTGTTGGATTCTGACTTTAGAACAAGCATCCTGATAAATGCAAAAGATTTAATAATAAGGCATGATCAAGGTCCTAGATTCCCATCCAGGGACTAGTGGGGTCCTTTAACTTCTGTGGGTTTCAGCTTTAACTTATTCAGGATGAGCAGTTTGGAGGATAAGATCTATAATGGCTCATTTAGATGGACCTGGCTTATTCTACAGCCCATCAATATTCTTGCTGAGCAGATGCTACATATACATTTGCATAGGCGTACTGCACACAGATGAACAGACACACATGTCACACGGGATTAACAAGACAATATGCCATATCACCAAGTGGAATCAGGGTGGAAAGAGCAGTCCAGACACCTTGAGAAATGTCTAGAGGACAAGAGAGCTCAGGGAGCAGAAGAGTGCAGAAGGTCGTACACAAGCAGGACTAGCATGTGAGTCAGGAGTAACTGAGAAGGGAGGTAAATGAATTGAGAGGGAAGCACAGAGTGTGTGTATTCAGAGGACAAAAGTATCAGGAAACAGGGGAACTGCCTTTCCCAAGGTCCTTCCCTGTCCATGAAAGGGGGTTTGTGTTTTAAAAAAAAAAACTGTCTCCATTTCAGTTCAATGTCTCTCTCTCATCTGAACTCACTCCTATTTCATTTATTTTTGCTGCTGAACCCCAAATCTAAATTAGGTTTTACCCTACAGCACAGTCTCATACCATTCTGAACTTTTACTTCATGGAAAAAAACCTTAATTATACATCCATGTAGGCTATTATTTGTCTGTTGCCTTTATCCCCTACCAGACTGAAAGGTCTTTAAGAGCAAGACTTGTACCTGTTTGTTCATTGCTGAATCCCCTCAAAACCGAGAATATATTGTTTAATAAATGTGCAATTAATAAATGAAAATCAGCAAAATTTGGAAAGTGGGTCCCTATGTAAATGGCACGGCTGCTTTCCAGGCCCCAGTTGCTGTGGCTGCCTCAGCAGCTTATCCCCAAGTCAAGTGAGGACAGTAGTGACAGGTGCAAATGCAGCCTGGCCTGCAAATCTGGACCTGTGCCAGCAGTTTGAGAAACACGACCTCGGAATTTCATCAGCAGCCCCTGCCTCTCGCTGCTACACCACATCCCCTCCCCATTTCCTCTTGGTCAAAACGGAAGACACAGGGAAGTTTCCAAACAAACTTCTCCTGATGAGCTTCAGACCCCCTCCCAGCCCTCCCCAGCTGCCCCAATTCAAGCATCCCGCCTCCAACCCAGGCTGGTAATGAATGGCTTTGTCTGCACACACCCAGAACCGTACAGTACAGTCGTCTGACCTGTACCTCCACCTGCACGTCCCTGGGGCTATTTCTGTTTTTAAAAGAGCTGAAGCAACTTAGTCTCAGAAAGCATAGGTGACCTCTTGAAGGTCACATAGCTAAAAACCCATACAAGGGGACTGAAAGAGAAAAGCTCGGCATCATAACACGAGTTACAATGCACTGCTCACCATCAACTAGGCAATCTGCTAAATGCTTCCTTGCTTTATCCCTGTGAATCCTCACAACAGCCCTGTGAGATAGGTCTATTATTAATCCCGCTTTACAGTAAGACCAGAGTCACAGATTAGTTATGTCACCAGCCCAAAGTCACTCAGCTTGAAGATCTGGATTCTAACTCAAGACCACATCTGACCCCATGGCCTAAACTCTTTCCCTGACATATTCATCACACAGCTACCAAGATGATTGTTCCCTCCCCCAGCTTCTCACTCATTCAGTTATAAACTCCCTAAGCAATGGGGCTACACTGTAGGAGAAGTGACCCATGATTCATGAAAAGTGTTTGACAGTAGGATTCACCCAGCAGAGTCTTTCTTCAGAAAAATTCCACATCCAGTCTCCACCATTTTTCCAGACATGGCTTGTCTCTTGCTCTCCCATCCACATCAAAGCCTGGACCCTTGATGCCTCCACAGAGGCCTTCACCCAGGCCTTCCCTCTTCCCTCCCAGTTGCTTCACCACCACACTTGACCTTGGCGAGTTTTCCAGAAGGAATGTCTCCAACAACCCAGCTCCTGTAACTAGCACGTGCCTACCACGCCTATGGGGCATCCCTTTACAATCCAAGAGCATTTTATTTCAGCCAAGTCTACGGGGGCCAATTCTGTCAGTTCTGTAGTAAAGTCTTGTGTTTGGGTCTCCAGTGTGACCATCTGATGCTGCTGCTGTAAGCCAGCATTTCTGCAGTCCTGGGAGTAACAGAGAGCTCTTACAGCCCTGGGGGTGCCCTCCACCCGGGGCTCCTGTACTCACCTTTTAACACACAGCAACCTTAAGAGGGAGAGCAAGGCCAGAGCACAAAGGCTGTGAGTGTAGTTGCTTTCTTCCTTGCCTCTTCCCGCCCAGCCCTCTGAAACCGAGAGCGTAGGAATAGTTCCTATATATTGAGCCCCTACCATGTATCTGCCTACATTTTTCCATTTAACCCTTAAAACTACTCCATAAGTAGGCCATAATGTTCCAAATTTACAGGTGAAGAAAATGAGATCTAGAGAGATCAAATAACTTCCCACAAGGTACAAAGGATTTGGAAGCCAGCTTTGCCTGACCTCAAGGCTTGGAGTATCGGCCAGCATGCTAAGCTGCCCCATCCACTCTCTCTATAAGACTTAAGCTTTTGCAAAGCAAAACCCAACTCTTACCTTCCCAGACAATGCCAGCAAGAAGATCAATCAGGAGTGCTGTTTACAGTCAGCATATAGTAGAGACTGCATATGACACACAAGCAGACATTTGTATTCTAATCTGCAATGAGTTCTGCTCCCAGCTCTGAGATTTCTTACTGTATAATTGTTCCCACAAATCCAGATTGAGTTGCTGCTCCTCTTATTTAGTCTTTGCATTAGGATTGTGTAGATTCGTTGGACCGACCAAACTTAAAAATGGCAAATTAAACAAGAGGATTATGTGCTACACGCATGCGCTATCGATCAGGCTGAGACAACACAGAGCAGGAAGCCTGTATTTTAACGCACGGCCAATATTTCTGTGACTCTTGACAACTTCCTCTAAGGCCTTTTAATAATTGCCTGTGTGCTTTGGTTTTTGCGTTGCCTAAACTTTGGGTGATGAAATCACAGCATGTTATTTTAATCTCTTTATAATGGACTGGAGTTCAGTTCAGATAAACACGTCTCCTGAGTGCCCCTGCCAGGAGGCAGGAAGGGTCAAGAAGCAGGTCTCCCCGCCTGCCACACGGATCCCGAAAGGGCTGAAGTGCACCCTCTGGCTGAAAACTACAAAGGCTTCTGGATCTGTTACTCTTTTTTCTAAACCAGGGTTCCCAAAATGTGGTCCCCAGACCAGCAGCATCTCCATCACCTGGGAAAACATTACAAATGCAAATTCTCGGGCCTATATCCACATCACCCATTAGTAGCCACTCAATAAATATGTGTTGCTCATTGATTCAATAGCACCGGGAGAGGGATGAGTATAATGGAGAACCACACGGATGCTGAAGGTCATCTCCTTCACCTCTGTCCAATGGTGGCTTCTATTCCCCAACACAGTGATGCTCTAAGTTGACCTGCTTCCAAATCATCTGAAAACACAGATTTCTAGGCTCCACCCCAGAGTTTCTGATTCAGCAGGTCTGGGCTGGGGGCCCAGAATATACATGATAACAAGTTTCCCAATGCAGACACTGCTGCTGGTGCTGGTGTGGGGACCACACTTTGAGAACCTCTGCCCCAGAGGTAGGACTCACCTGTCTCCACTTCCAGCCTCTCTTTCAGGTCTTGGCTATGAGACTTATGTTTAAGGCCTTCTCCCTAAACTTTTGAAACCTTGGCTCAAAATATTGCCTGATCCCCAAAATAACCAAAACCCAAACAAGAATGAATTCCTTTCTCTTTAAAAGAACAGGTGAGACCTTAACAATACAACAGTTGCTTTCTTCATTCAGGAAACAGAAAAGCAGAGACGGACCATTGTTAGGATTTCACGGTCAGTTTTTACTGCTGAGCAGGTAGAGAACATGCATGCTGAACGTCTGGTTCCTTTTTGGAAGGTTGCTCTAAAGTCGCCAGTAGCCTTTAGAGTTTGCCCAGCCCCAGGCACGTGATGGCAGGGCTCCATCAGGAAATGTCATGCTGGATCCACAGACCCACATTCCTCTGGGGGACTGACTACCCAGAGCAGGAGAATAAGCCACCGACTAAAATATGTGATGGAACCAAAACAGGCTACATCTTTTCCTCCCAGGAAACCTGGC
Organism: Balaenoptera musculus; assembly: GCF_009873245.2. NCBI lineage: Eukaryota > Metazoa > Chordata > Mammalia > Artiodactyla > Balaenopteridae > Balaenoptera > Balaenoptera musculus. The sequence continues at coordinate 20,651,757 of NC_045791.1, read as the reverse complement.
ATTGAAGGCATTCCCCATCCAGCAAATGCAAAGCCTGGAACAGAGACCCAAAACAGAGCTGCATTCTGTTCGGTCTCTAAAGACAGAGCCACAATTTCCCACACTTGAATTAGGAAACACGGGGCCAGCGGACCCCCCAAAGCATCTGGGACATCTAGCCATCTTAGTTACAAGGCAACTGATGGTGAATTTGTACAATGAAAGATGCATTAAAATTTGTACATCCTATGCAAATGGAAAGGTGTCCCCAAATCTATTCTCTCGTGGTTAGCCAAATCACAGTGTATTATGAGTAACAGGCATCACTCTGCATGTCAAAAATGAGGATTCGTGGTGAGATATGAGTACTTAACAAAAGCATATATGAAAGGAAGAAACTTCCAGAACATCCAGAATGTATGGCGGCCACACTGAGAGCAAAACTGCTCAGAAAATGTAATTCTTCCTTCTCTGCTCAACCTCGCCACTGTCACCTTTTCCAGAGGCCTGGTCTGAGCTGAAATAGGTGAGATTTTTGCTTCGCCAGTATGCTTTCCACCCAAATGTCTCAAAAAGAGTTACTCGATATTCGCATAATTCTAATAAAAATGTGTTTTTGTGCTGGAATTATCTGAACAATTGCTTCCATTTTCCTTGGCCTTGGTGACAGAACTTCCAAACTTTGTAAGACCCTTGCCTTCACTGGATTAGTTCACTGGATCGGTTGTTTCCAAACTTGGCTTATCCTCAGAATAACCTGCAGAGTTTTGTTTCTTCAAGTCCAGATTCCATGCCCCAGTCCAGCTTGCTGAGTTAAAATCTTGGGAAGGAGGAAGGAGAGCCAGAAAGCTGTGCTGGTTTCTAACACATACGTAGGAACGGCTGCCCAACTAAGCGGGTGCAATGACCAGTCAGGTTTAGAAACGGCTGCACCAGGTAACACAGCTTTTCAGGCCTCAGAGCACGTTCTCTGTCATATTCACAGTGTCCTATGGGGCCAGTGGCAAGGAAATAGTGTAAGTCTACAGGTCCCCTAATTATCCATTTCTAGTCCATCCGCTTCTATCCTTAGAATTTTCTCATTTGCCGTGGGCGCCGTAGACTCAAGTTTACCAGACACACTGTTGCATGGCTTTCCAAAGCCGGGAAATTACTACACTCCCCCACTCCACTCCATCTTCCTGGAGGCCTTGTAATCCATCCCAGAATTCTGGCACAGCAGCATGTAAAGGAAATGAGTGCAAATAAAGACATATGAGAAAAGGGTCCAGTTGCTGGGGCTCTCTGAACAGGAGAATCAAAGCCTTGGGGAGGAGCTGCTCGCGGCTGGGAGGGCACTGGGGGCGGTGGGAGCCGGCCCGAGGCAGCTGGCGCTGAGAGCAGAGCCGCCCTCTACCGGCACTCACGCCCGCACAGAACATCTGTTCACGCCGCCCATGGACGTGCAGGGAGCTTTTGCTGTGATTAACTGGGGCCGGGGTGGGGGCAGGCGGGGGAGGAAGGCATTCGGCTGCTTGGCGGGGAGACTGGGAGAAGAGAGGAAAATGAACAGTTTGTCTTGGCACCTCTCCTGCCATCAGCCCTGCGGTTTGAGTCTCTGGCTGTAAAGGTGATGGTCAGACATTGGACACCGCTTTCACGAGAGGCTTGTATAAAGGTTTTAGCGAAGCAGAGCTGCTCCTGGGCCCAGGTAACCCCAAGTTGCGTGGGAACCCGAGTCAGGGTCCAGTCAGAGAAGCAGAGTCACTGTGAGTGATATGGAATAAGGCATTTATTACAGGGGTCAGACTTCAGCCAACTATGGGAGGCAGCAGGTTGTTTTACGCAGGATGTTGCTTCTGTATCTGGTGCTAAACTTGAAGTTGCTATAGATCAGCTAGACTGTCAAGAAGGAAAACTGGATGTGGACAAGAGCAAGGACAAACCGGAACCTATGAGAACTAACTGGGACTTGCATCCATCTCCCACTACCTGCAGCCTCCATGCTCTGGGTGATGTACAGGAGACGCCGGCCACCTTCGCTCCCAAGCTGCTGATGCACCTGGCCAGGGATGCACAGAAGCGGAGGATCTGGAGGCAGCTGCCCCAGCCAGAGAGCTGATCAGTGATGCATGGCGGGGAGCTGCCACGGTGCTCATGCTGACCATCCGAGGGGGAAAATACGGCTGCTGCTTCCCTCCTGCCTTCTAAATCTCAGGCAAAATATCTCCTGTGAGCAGTGCTAACTTGATCCTATAAAGAAAGGGGGATTCTGTGAAAGGTCACTCTTGCTGAGCTAAGGTGATGGAATGCAAATGCACAACAAGATTTTCTCCCTGCTCTGGCACCTGAGACTGGTAGCTTTGGGCACACCCAGCATTTCAGTAAGTTTGGCGTGAACTCTGAGGTTCTTCCAGTGGGCAAAACTCCAAAACAAGAACAGAAAAATGGATGCAGCTTTTCAGGTCAGCTTGCTGGGCGGTAGATGTCAAAAGTGTCTGAGGAAAGAAAGGAAGAACACGGCAGACTCTTCTGGGAGCATATATATGAAAGCCCATCTGGAGACTCCCCCAGATAACTGGGGGATACTTTATCCCCCAGGCAGGGGTTTTGAGAGTGGTACCACTGCAATTTGCACATTAATGGTGAGGTGACCCCATTTTGTGTTCAGGGATGGGGATGCCTGGACAAGCTGGTGACATGGGTGAGTGACATATTATAGTGAGAATTTCATAAGAATTTCTAATTCCCTCGAGCTGGAAAGGAATACGAGAGCCATTGCCTGGCTCTCCTCTCATATCGCTTCGTCTCCATGAGCATCCTATGTTTTAGTCCTGCCAACCCACGTGCAGATCTCTTAACACACCACACGCTTCTGTGCTTTGGAACTTTTGCATTTGGTGTAACCTCCACGTGGAGAGCTCCCCACCCCTCCTACCCATCTTCACCCCCTACCCCTGAATAACAGACACTCAAATTCCAAATCTCAGATCAGGTATCCCCTCTTCGTTGACCACTTGACTGCTGGGTAGTTTCAGTTAAGAGACTCTCCCATGTACTGTCTACTGACACAATTCTGAACTCGCCTCTTCCAAGGCATTCACTGTATTTTTAAGGAATCTTATTGAGGTATAATTGACCTACAGTATAATGCACATGTTTAAAGTGAATAATTTAAATTCCACATATAAGCAATATCATATGATATCTTAAAAAATGACACAAATGAACTCATTTACAGAACAGAAATGGAATCACAAAGAAAGCAAACTTATGGTTACCAAAGGGGAAGTGGGGGGGGGATAAATTAGGAGTTTGGGATTAACATATACACACTACTAAGTATAAAATATATAACCAACAAGGACCTACTGTATAGCGTGGGGAACTAAAAAAATTAAATTAAATTAAAATAAAGTGAACAACTTGATACATTTTGACATAGGTATACACCCATGGAAGTATCACTACAGTCAGGATAATAAACAAATCCACCACCACTAAAAGTTTCTGTATCATCCTTTATAATTTCTCTCCCTTACCTCCTCCAACTCCATCCACAGGCCAACTCTGATCTGTTTTTTATCACTATAGATAGATTAGTTTGCATTTTCTAGAGTTTTATTTAATGGACTCATATACTCTTTTTTGCCTGTCCTCTCTCATACTCAGCATAATTATTTTGAGATTCATCCATCACATGTATGTCAATAGCTCATTCCTTTTTATTGCTGAGGAGTATTGCATTGTATGGATGTACTGCAGTTGGCATATCCATTCACCTGTTGGTAGATATTTGGGTTGTTTCCAGTTTGGGGCTATTACAAATAAAGTTTATATGAACACTGTGTACAAATCTCTTTATAGACATTATTTCCTTTTCTCTTGGGTAATACCTGGGAATGAAACAGATATATGGTAAGTGTAAGTAGAAATTTTTTAGAAATTGCCAAAATGTTTATCAAAGTGGTTGTACCATTTTACATTCCCACCAGCACTGTATGAGAGTTCCAGTTTCTCCACATCCTAGGCAACACTTGACATGGTCAGTCTTTTTCATTTTAGCCATTCTAATATGTCTGTCATGGTATTTTATTGTGGTTTTAACTTGCATTTCCCTAATGACTAATGATGCTGAGTATCTTTTCAGGTGCTTTTTTTGCCATCCATATATCTTATCCTTTATCAAATATATGATTTACAAATAGTTTCTCCCAATCTGTGGTTTGTATTTTTATTCTCTTAATGTTGTCTTTTGAAGACCAAAAGTTTTTAATTTTGGTGAATACTATTTCATCAATTTTTTTAAAAACTGATTGTATCATTTCTTTAATTCTCTAGTAATTGTCTATTCAACTCTACTAGTCAGTGAATTCCTTGGGGGCAAAGGCCACCTTCTGCCATCTCTGGATTCCTAGCATCAAGACAGTGCCTAGCACTTATGAGACACTGAAATTATAGTTCTTATGGTTACATTATTATTCCTGGTTGTTATGGGAGAGCCCTTGAGCTTCCTGGCATCTGCTGTGTAATAATTATTCCTATTTACAGGAAAAGAGATTTTTAATCAATGTGATCATTTTTCTTAAGCAAGGAATGCCTATGAAGGCCTCTGTACATTTCCCCATAAGATATCTGTGTATTTGAATAGAGAGAATGAGTAACAGGAAAATTCTCTCCTGAAGACCCTTCATTTGGGAATCACTTTTAATCAGGGAGAGTCCTTTCTTTCTAGAATAAGTAAAGAAAAATATTATAAGAGTATCTCCCCATGGGCAGAAATCAAAGGGAACTTCACCAGGAAAGCAGTTCAAGTAAGTTTCACTATCAGCCCCAGGAGAGGTGTTTTAAGAAAGAGATAAAACATCTCCTCCATCTATGAGAACCACTATCTAGAGATTCCCTCCATTGGTCCCACTATAGGTTGCTGGCCCCCATCAAGGTTTTCCACATGGACAACACCAACAGTGATGCTGGCTCCTTCAGGCCAACAGCAATGAGGGGCCAATCTAAATATTGTTGGAATGTTAAATTCAATAGAAAATGAATAGACACTTGTCTTGTGGAGTCCTGAAACTGCCATCTTTCACAACAACAAGATTCTAAGGATGATTCCAGTTCTGGAAATATGGGAGATTAAAATAACAACCAATAACCACAACAAAACCACTTGCTTCAAAAACCAAGAATTGCTGATAAAATATAATTTTTAAAATATTTTTAAACTATATTGTTAGACTCCCAAGAAAAAAATAAGTGGAAATTTTCAGGTGCCAAAAAGGAGCATGAAACCAGAGTAGCAGCTTAGAAGCTAGTAATGCTGTGGTTACCACAGGGTAAATAATACAATGGCTTGAGTTTTAAAACTGTAAGAGATAAGATGCTGGACCCAATGCAAGATTGGAGAGTTGGAATTGAGAACACTCAAACTGGAACACTGGAAAAGTGATATCCTCTGAAAAGATAGACTAGAGCAAAATCTATCAGCACAGATAAACAAGAAGTCTTGTCTGTCTTTGAATTCTAGATGAGAAAAAATGTCTCCTTGGGGAATTAGAAATCTTAGACAGAACTGGGGCTCAAATTTACCTACATTTTCTAGGAACTCCTCAGTTGAGAAATTAGCATAAAAATTGATCATATACCTGTGATAACTCTGAGGGTCATGAAAAGCAAAATCATTAATGCCACAAGGAATTCAGGGAAGAAAAATAGGCTAATCAATTAAAATTTTCAAAATCCACGAGGAGAAATCTACCATACAGAAAAGGCAGCACCTGCAATAAATACAAGACTAGACTCTCAAGAACTTGAAGTAATGGAATTAAAATCTGAAAAAGAATTTTTAAAAACACCATGTAGTATTTAAAATAATTAAATATTATTTAATTAAATATCTAATTTTAAAAAAAGAAACCTTTAGAAAAGTTGAATAACAGGCAACCTGTAGAAGTTCTAAAGAGTGTGAATAGTAAGCGTGAGCTAATAAACATTTTTAGATCCAAATCTATACCTAATAATGGTAACCCTTCAAACTCCCAAATTATTTCCAAACAAGTTATTGTTTGGAAATAATTCATGGATCAATAAAAGTATTTTAATAAATATTAGAAAATATTTTGCACTGAAAGTAAATGAAAATACCATATATCAAGATGTGGGGATTGCAGCTATGTAGTACTTAAAGGAAATTTTTTATAATGCATATAATAGGACTTAATAAAGACTTAAAATTAGTGAGCTAAGCATCCAATTCAAAAAGCTGGGAAAAGAGTAACCTCCCATCAAAAACTGGATAATAAAGGAAATTCTAAAGATCAGTAGGGAAATTAATAAAAAAGAGAAACAATAGAAAAATCAATAAAACTGAAAGTTTTTATTTGAAAAATGACTAAGTAAGATAAACAAACCTCTGACAAGACTGATTAAGAAAACAGTGATTGAGTTAAAAATTACACCCATACACATATGCTACCAATCAAAAAAAAAATAGGAAGCTAGTTACACATACAGTGGAGATTGTCAGAAATCACAAGAAAATACTACGAACAACAAAACTATGAACAACATTAGAATATTTAGATTCAAGATACAATATTTTAGAAAAATATAATTCACCAAAAACTGTTCAATAATATGTATAAAATTTGAATCGATCTATAATCAGTAAAGAAAATGAATCAATAGTTTAAAATTTATTCACACATAAGCACACACGCACACAGGCACATACATACTTAAATATACCCACAAAAAAACCCAACCTCAAACGATTCCATTGGTAAGTTCTACCAAGCACTGAAGGAACAGATATTTTCAATCTTATTCAAATTGTTTCACAAAACAGAAAAAGAGGAAATGCCCCCCACTCATTTTATGAGAGTGGCATATCCTTGATACCAAACCAGACAGGGCAGTGTGAGAATCGAAAACCATAGGTCAATCTCACAAACATGAGCACACAGAAAATTTTTATAAACTATTATCAAACTAAATTCAGTGATGTAACAAAAAAATCTTGATTGTAGGTTTCATCTCAGGAAGGTTTAATGTTAGGAAATCTATTTGTATAATCCACCCAATAAAAAGTAAATAAGAAAAAGAAATGTTATAAAAGCAAAAAAATGCATATGATAAAATTAAATTCCCATTCTGGGGGGAAAATTCTTAGTAGAAATAAAAGTGATTTCTTTTAGAAAAAGAAAATCCATCAAAACCAAATCATCAACAAAGCAATAGTGAAAAATTAGAGTTTCCCCTTTAAAATGAGGGAAAATATAAAGATGTCAGCTATTATTGCTTCTATGCAAACTTGCACTGTCAATGTTAATCAGTGCAGTAAGATAAGAAAATGAAGTTTTAAAATGTAAGAATTCGAAAAAAGAAAATAGTCACAATTCCCAGATAATGTTGATCAACACAGAAAAGTCAACAACATCTATAGACAAACTCACAGAACTAATACGAACGTTCAGTAAAGATGCTGGCACACAAACAATATACAAAGTCAATAATGTTCTCACACACTTGCAACAAATAGAAGACGTGATTTTGAAAAAGTTGCATGTAACAACAGCAACAAAAGCTATGAAGAACATAGAAATACATCTAACAAATGATGTGAAAACATTTATGAACAAAATATGTTTTAAAAATTTAAGAGTACATTTAGAGAAACTAAATAAATGGAGAGATACACCATTTTGTTATTTGGGACATGGATGTGACTGGGTATAACAGAGATTTTGAAATAACAGTTGTTTAAACTATTAGCCTCTTTCTCTTTCTCTCTGTAATAATTTGGAGGTAGGCATTCCAGAGCTGGTATGGAAACTGGGGCAACTAATGTTATTTGCCATATTTATAGATATTTGCAGAAATCAATTTTCCCACATTAACCTATAAATTCAAGTTCCATTATAAATCCCAATGAATTTTTATATAGGATAAGCTCATCATAAAATTCATATAAAAGAGTGAAGGGCCAGGAATAGCAACACAATTTTGAAGAAGTAAAAGGACGGTACCATTTACTGTATATCGAAACACATGATGAGACAAAGGATTTGAACAAACATTTCTCCAGAGAACATATGCAAATGGCCAAAAAGCACATGAAAGTAAGCTCAGCATCACTTGACATTAGGGAAATGCAAATCAAAACCACAATGAGATATGACTTTATACCTATGAGGACGACTATAATCAAAAACAGAGACAACAATAAGTGTTGGTGAGGATGGAGAGAAATTGGAGCCCTCATATATTACTACTGAGAATGTAAAATGGTGCAGCCACTTTGGTGGTTCCTCAAAATGCTAAACATAGAGTTGTCATTTGAGCCAGCAATACCACTCCTAGGCATCTACCCAAGAGAAATGAAAACATGTCCCCACAAAAACGTGCATATGAACGTTCAAAGCGGCATTATTCATCATAGCCAAAAAAAAGTGGAAACAACCCAAATGTTCATCAACTAAAGAATGGATAAACAAAATGTGACATATCCTTGCAATAGAATATTATTCAGCCACAGAAAGAATGAAGTACTGACACATGCAACAACATGGATGAAACTTGAAAAATGCTAAGTGAAAGAAGCCAAAGACAAAAGATCACATATTGGGCTTCCCTGGTGGCGCAGTGGTTGAGAATCTGCCTGCCAATGCAGGGGACACGGGTTCGAGCCCTGGTCTGGGAAGATCCCACATGCCGCGGAGCAACTGGGCCCGTGGGCCACAACTGCTGAGCCTGCGCGTCTGGAGCCTGTGCTCCGCAACAAGAGAGGCCGCGATAGTGAGAGGCCCGCGCACCGCGATGAAGAGTGGCCCCCGCTCTCTGCAACTAGAGAAAGCCCTCGCACAGAAACGAAGACCCAACACAGCTAAAAATAAATAAATAAATTAAAAAAAAAAAAAAAGATCACATATTGTATGATTCCATTTACATGAAATGCCCAGAATGGGAAAATCTATAGAGATAGAAAGTAAGTCAGTGGTTGCCAGGAGCTAGGGTTTAAAGGGAAGAGACTACTAATGTGAATACAGTTTCTTTTTGGGGTGATAAATGTGTTCTGGAATTAGACAGTGATAGTAGTTGCACAACTTTGTGAATATACCAAATTTTATATTTAATAAGGCAAATTTTATGGTACATATATCTCAATAAATATAATAATAACTTATGGGGTTATAGCAATTAAAACAATGTGGTGTTATTATAGAAGTGGACATCTTGACCAATAGAACTGAATACAGAGCATAAAAGGGATCTACATACACACAAGCCAGGCGTATGACACAGGTGCCATTATATAGGGAAAGGATGAACTCTTGAAGAAATGATGAAAAAAATAAAATTAGGTTCATCCTTCATACTTTCCCCAAAAGAAATTGTAAACAGATTAAAGATACAAATATGAAAAAGCAAAACTGTAAAACCTGTAAAATAAACATAGGAAAATATCTTTAATGAATTTGGGATAGGAAAGGATTTCACAAGTCACAAAAAAGAAAAAAACAAAGGAAAAAGAAATATACAGTCAATTTAAAAACGCAAAACAATCATAATATAATCATTTATGAATACACACCCTGTAGTTAAAATAGAAAGACGTTCATGAGAATAACATACATCAAGTTCAAGTGAATAGTTACCTCTGGGGACGGAGGGAGAAAGGAGAAAAAGACAATACTGGTGGGCAATAGCTGTGTGGGTATTAACTTATCTTCCTCTTCTTTAAGAACTCTAAAGCAAAGGTGGCAAAATAATAACCATCATTTAAATTTTGTGATGGATACATAAGGGAATAGCATATTATTTCCTCTAGTCTTCTGTATTTTTTGAAGTGTTTTACAAATAAGAAAAGTTTTATTACATATTAACATACCATCTTGCTTAGAAAGTTGAGGGATGCACAGATGCATCCTCCTACCTTCCCAAGGTCAGCACTGCTGTGGTGAAAGCATAGAATGTTAATCACCTTCTCGAAGTTAGAGAGCAAACTTGTGACAGAAACGGCGCTGAAACCCAGCTACACTCCACCGCAGTTGCCTGTTCTTTCTGGAAACAGCATGTGTCTGCCACGCTGGACAAGCGTTCAAGTTCTTTCCACTCTAAAGTGTTATGTGGATTTACTAAACCAACAAGAAGTCAGGGGAGAAACTTAAATCACTGCCTTTGCAAATCACTATTTGCTGCTAGTCCTGAGGACTTATTTCACCATAAAATCAATGAGGGAAAGGAGAGTAAGGGAGTGAAAATGAGTACTTTTACTCCTCGGAAGTGCAGAGTATTACTCCTGTGCTCCGCGGGGCCGTCCCTGCTTCCCTGCTCAGCTGAGTGATCACAGATACCCAGGCAAAGGCATCCACCAGCGGCTGCCAAGTCAGGACAGGGCAAAGGTGCACTTAGAGAAGCTCCCGCTAAACCGGTGACCTTCAGCAAGGAGCCTGCCAACAGCAAGGAGGGGCCACGCAGCCCCAAGGGAACTAGAGAAAGCCCACCTGCCCAACTCTTCCTCTTTAGCGACAGAACGTGAGGGGGGCAGCTCTGGGCACAGGTTAAGGGCATAGAATGATGCAAAGCTGGGTTCTGGGAGCACACACAACATGCCCAAGGCAACGATTCTTAACCCTAACCACACATTATAATAACCAGGGAACCAAAAAATAAAATAAATATAAAAGTAAAATAAAAATTTAATTTAATTTAAATTTTTAAAAATTAAAATAAAATACAGATGACCAAGTGCCGCTCCCAGCAATTCTGATGCAATTGCTTTGAAGCAGCCAATTGGTTTGAAGCAGGCCATTGGTATTATTTTAAAAGCCCACCAGGCAATTCTAATGTGTAGCCTCTCCGCTAAGGACTAAAAGCAATTATTTGGGAGGACTTTTAAGAGAAATGGTTTCCTCAGGGCTGACCATAAATGGGGTGAAATCAGATAAGCCCAGGTTCTAAAGCCAGCTCTGCCACTTATCATATGACCTGGGGCAAGTTATGCAATTTGACCCAACCCCTATTTTTTCTCATTTGAACCTGGAGACAATAACACCTACTCCTCAGTGATGGCAGTAATTGAGATGATACACACAAAAGAGCGCCTGCCACGTGGCTATCATTATCAACAGTCATCTGGACCCCAGGAATGGCTCATCTGTGGTCAAGTGCATCCTGTGGTGGTAACTGAGAACCAGAGAGAAGCCAGAGCCTGGCATGTCTTAGCCACGCCTGCATTTGTGGAGGAAGGTGATGACCCACAGCACCTTACCTGGTTCTTTCTGGATCAAATACTGGGCTTTGGCTTGAATGGCAAGTCCTTAAACAGTTAACTCTCAGTTATTCAAAGGGATGGAAAAGAGCTAGTGGTAGTGCTGTAGACTGAATGTTTATGTGTCCCCAAAATGCATATGCTAAAAACTATTCCTCAATATGACGGTATTAGGAGGTGGGGGTCTTTGGGAGTTAACTAGATCATGAGGGCAGAGCCCTCATGAATAGGATTAGTGCCCTTATAAAAGAGACCCCAGAGAGCTCCCTCACCCCTTCCTGCATGGGAGGACACAGTGAGAAGATGCCATCTGTGAACCAGGAAGAGGGTCCTCACCAGACACCACATCTGCTGGTGCCTTGACCTTGGACTTCCAGCCTCCAGAACTTTGAGAAATGAACTTCTGCTATTTATAAGCCACCCAGTCTACAGTATTTTGTTACAGCAGCCCAAACGGACTAAGACAGGTAAGTAACCAAAAGATTCCCTATTGAGGATTTGAAATGTATCACAGGCTGTGGTAGGCAGAATAATGAGCCCCTGACGCTACCCACATCCTACTCCCCAGAATCTGTGAGTATGATAGGTACCTGGTGGAGAGGAATTAAGGTTGCAGATGGCATTAAGTTTGTGAACCAGCTGACCTTGACATGGGGAGATGAGCCCGTATTAGGGGTGGGCCCAATGTCATCACAAGGGTCTTTGTAAGTGGAAGAGGGAGGCAGAAGAGAGAAAATCTGGGAGATGGTATTGTGAGAAGGGCTGGACCCACTGATGCTGGAAGAAGCTACTGGAAGAAGCAGCAGCCGCAAGTGAGCAACGTGGGTGGCCTCGAGAAGCTGCCACTGTGAGGAAACGTACTCTCCCCAGAGCCTCCAAAGGAAGACAGCCCTGCTGACACCTGGATTTGAGCCCATTGAGACCTGTATCAGACCTCTGACTTCCAAAATTGCCAGATAATAAATCTGTGTTGATTTAAGCCGCTAAGTTTATGGTAACTTTTTTTTTCCAGCCTCTGATTCCATTTCACTTTTTTTTTCTTCTTATGTCTTTCCTTAATTGTATAGTCCATCACCCTGGCTCAGTGCATGTCACCAAAAACTCTCCTGGGATTTCATAGTCTCTGACAGTCCATTACAGCTTGGGGTGCCCATCTTAAGTCTGTGGTAACCACAGCAATGGAAAACTAATAGGACAAATACTTGTATAACCAGAAGGTTTTCAAGTCCTCTCCTTGGGTGACCCTGGCTAAACTAGATGGCTGGGTGGTGACTCAAGGAAGCTGCAGACCATGGAAAAAATGACCTTAACAACTGGTGCTTGAGAAGCAGATTCCAAGACCTGAGGTTTATTCAGTCATTCACTTGAGAACAATAGCTGAGTGCCATCTTTGCACTGGACAGCGGGTACACCAGATGAATCTGCAAGGCATGGTCTCGGACTGCAGGACCTCACCATCTAGACGCAGAAGGCAGTGACAGAAACAGGGAATTATGAGTGCTATGATCTATGCCTAGTGGCAGGAAATATTCCCCGTGATGTTCCAGCTGAATTTGGGAAAACCGGCAGGTATTTGTGGAGCAAACTAAATTCCAGGAAAAGAGAGGTGTGAGCCAATGCGGGGCTCTTGCGAACACAATCCCCTAGAAGCTGCCCCACGTGGCCCAAAAGCAATAGGTAAGACTTGCACTCTACATACCCTCTCCCCAGACCAGACGCCCCTCTGGAACATCCCCAGCTTGACCTGCTGCACAGTACGGAAGCCCTGGCTCACACATCTCTCTCACACACCAGTACGTTACAAGTCTCTGACGTGTAGTAGGTGCTCAGTAAAAACTGTTGAGGGAAGGAATGCATGGAGAGGGAGGGAGGGAAAAACACCACACTCCAGATTTTCCTCATCCCTCACCCTCACTTCTAAGCTTACTTCCAGGATCACTACTCAAGCTCACTCTGATGTTCAACCCAGGAGCCCCGCTCAGCCCCACTCCCACTTCAGAAGCCCCCGAGACACAGCCCTGCCCATCTCCTCCCTGATGGACCACATTCCTTCAGTCTCCTCCCACCACTCCCTCTGGTCTTCCACCTACTGCTGGCCATAACCCAGCACTGCTGAGAGAGAGAAACTAAGATGCTGGTGCCCTTCCAGAGCCCTTCCACTCTGGAAAGGAAACTTCCTTTTCCTCTGGACGAAGAGAGAGGGAGACCAGGTTCATACAGGTGTGTCTCTATTCTAATGCACTGGAGACTAGCCCTCCTTCCAAACAGAAGGTCACACTTGTTCTCTAAAGGAAAGAGAGTATTTCTCCTTCTATGAGAGTGATGTTTTTTTAAAGGCCTCTGGCACCCACCTAGAAATCCCAGTTTTTTTAAATGATAACATTCTGTGACATGGACAATTGCCATCTCGTTGTTTTTATTTAAAATGTGACTATCTTTTAGGAAAAATGTCATTTCTTCATTGATCAGTATTACATAATCTAAGGGTTTTTTTTAAAGCTTCAAACGGGTCCCTACTCTCCCACCCTCTTACTACTCAGTAAGACTACTGTTCCTACATGCTCCTAGGTCTAAAGTCTAGAGCTTGCCAGGATCCTTACCATAGGGATCACTAATTTAAAATATCGGCTGACATTTGCTTCAAACTATATTCACGTTTATTTGCCGTTACAACTGGTCCCCTGATCTCTGAGCTTTTCATAAACAAGCAAACAAACAAACAAATGAAAAACCTCAAACTAACATGGCAGATATTTTGACCAGCCCAAAGCAGTGGAAACACAGCATTGAAGAGTAAAGAATTTCCAAACCAAGATTTAAAATCAAGAATGTATTCAACTTTATAGTCAACAGCACCTGTGGCACATTGCACGCCATGCATCACTGTCCAGTCTAGACCATTAGCAGAGGAATTTGCAGTGGCTTCAGATGGGCCTAAGGAAGAAATCTCACCTGTTTCACAACTTCGCAGAGGCCCGCCTGGGCAGAAACCACAGAGCCAAAGCCTAAGGTAAAAAAGAAGTACTTTACACAAACCAAGATGGAAAAGATGAATCAATGCAGGGTTTTTTTCTTTATTTGTATGGTTGTTTGGGGACCTAATGAGAACAGTATTCACACTGTGTGTGGGAGGTGAGACCCACACAGCCAGCCTGCTGCCCCAGCACTTTGTGTACTGTACACATTCCAGGTCAGAACTTGATTTGTGGCTGTGAACATTATTGCTCAGCTAGTCGATAGTTGCCTTTCTCACTGCACCTCTGACCGCGTGGCAAAAATCCTCAGCTTGGATTATACAGGCCACGTTGCCCAAGAACCTGATTGGCCTGCCCTCGAGAATGGTTTCTCACCTGTGCATAGCTCTGTCAAAATGCTCCAAGAGGCTTCAACCTTTTTGAATGTTCTATGTGGCTTTCAAGCTGTTCTCCCCCATCCAGAGAAGTTGCTTGCACACTTCACCTACCTCTGTGTGCACAGCAGGCCTGGCGAGCTTCCCACCACCACTCTGAGCCTTCTGACACCCAGCTCTTGATCCCCTTTTCCAGACCAGTTGGTGGCCCTTATCTGCACTCCCCTCATGTCTTGTATCTACCTGTATTGTTAATATGCAACAGAATCATAAGAGGATAATACATGAACATGTTAGGTTCAAGCTGCATCTCATTTATCTTTGTACCTCCAACATGTAAAACCATGACTAGCATCTAATAGGTTCTCAGTAAATGTGTAGGTGAAGCAGACATATGTCATTGCTAAAGCTCTCTCCCATCAAAGGAAAGTCCAGAAAGTAAAGTTACTACTGCAAGGGCCTAGCAAATCCCAGCTAGACCTCTGGCTGGGTAGGAAGACCTCCCTTCCCCCCTGAAGCCCACGGCTGCTATTCTCCACTCCTTGTGAGTCACTAGAGTTAATTATAACAGGTAGTGAGGGGCGCCTGGCTCTATTTTAGCATCACTCTACCAGTCTGACTCTGCTTTTCTCTTAATGTTGAAGACAAAGGACATTTGGTCTGATGGGAACAAGCATCAAATGGGGCTTTAAAGAGATTTGCTGTCCAGAGCCTAACTCTGCAACATATGAGGCTGTACAGGTCATACCTCCTCTCTGGTCCTCAGCTTATTCATCCTTAAAATGAGCTGGATGCCACTTCACACCCACTATGATGCCATAATAAAAAGACAGACGGTAACATGTGTTGGCGAGGATATGGAGAAATTAAAACCCTCGTACACTGCTGGTGGGAATGTCAAATGGTGCAGTGTCTTGGAAAAAAACCGCTTTGGCGGTTCCTCAAAAAGTTGAACTGAGAGTCACCATAAGACTGAGCAATCTCACTCCCAGGTATAAACCCAAGAGAAATGAAAACATACTTTCAGACAAAAACTTGTACATGAATGTTCATAACAGCATTATTCATAAGAGCCAAAAAGTGGAAACAACCAATGAATCAACCAATGAATGGATAAAAGAAATGTGGTATATCCATATGATGAAATATTACCCAGCCGTAAAAAAGGAACGAGATACTGATACATGCTACAACACGGATGAATCTTGAAGACATTATGGGAAGTGAAAGAAGGAATGGGGACTCTTTCATGGGTACCAGGTCTCCTTTGGGAGTGATGAAAATGTTTTGTAATTAGAGAGAGATGGTGGTTACACAATATTGTGGATATACTAAATGCACTAAATTATACTCTTTAAAATGGTTAATTTTAAGTCATGTGAATTCACCTCAATTAAAACAAAATTAGAGTTGAAGAAGGTGTTTTTTTTAACCCAGCCTAGATTATATTAATCTTTTACCAACAGAGTCATAAAGTATCATTTTTAACATATATTTTTTAATGGAAAGGGGGGCCCACGAAAGCCTTCTGCAGCCCTACTGGGGGTGGAGGCTGACTGTCCCACTGGGAGTTGGTCCCTTGGGGCAGACCCATCAGCATCACAGGCTTTAGAAATGTGAGTTATTGAATCCAAAGTGTCCTTATTTTAACACCAGGCTGGGGTGGCATTTAGAAACGAAATCAATAATAATGACTAATTTTTTGTTCAGCCTCCTTTCTTTATTCATCTGGACACTGCTAGATATTCTGCCTACAAAGGAGGCCTCCCCATTTTACAGATGTGGGAAGCGAGGCTGCTTAGAGAAGCTAAGTGGTTTACCAAAGTCACACAGTGTGGAAGAGTAAGAGCCGAGGAATCACACCGGAGTTTGTGTGTCTGGCTTTTCCCATCATACCATGTGGCCTCCTGCAAAGGGATATTTGGTTCTTACACAAAAGCATCTCAGCTGTAGCAAACCCTGAAGGTTGTGCCTTCACCCGGAGCTCAGTTTCTGATAACAGTCACCGTGGGCTTTCTAAAGCGTGCATGCACTTACATGGGGGCAGGACCTGCCAAGAGGCTCTGTAGGCAATCTTGTAGAGACAGTAGGCCATAAAAGCCGTGGGAGATGATAAACAGGAGCACAAATAGGATCAGGAAAATCTGTGGACTGTCACTGGGGGCATTTTCTTTCCTCAGCCTGAAACCACCACAGATCAATTTCACTTGTAGACTGACAGCTAATCACTTACTGATCTCATTAGCAGTTCCAGGGCTTAAGTGTATTAGTGAGTCGGGGAGGGGAAAGTGGGTTTCGCTCCAAATAGCAGAGGGATGGGGGAAACAAGCCTCACACACTTGACTTTCCAGAAAGGTTCATGTGAATCAGTTGAGTTCAAGATTTGCTTGCATAAAGGTCAGTAGCAGGTTTGTAAGCCCAACCTAGAGGGTGGCCCTTTGGGAAACAGGTGAAGAGGGGGAGGAGCGCTTTTAGACGGGATTGTTTAACCAGGGAGCCTCCTTCCAGACCAGCACCTGGGGCGACTTGGATACAGGAAGATGGCCTTTCAGAATCTATGCACAATTACCCAGTTAAACAAACAGAGCCCCAGGCATCTCTCTGGATACCACATTTCATCATCTTTTAGCCGAGGACAGTTTCCAAGAAAGCTGTCCTGTTGAAAAATTGCTGGGTGGTGAGAGAAATCAGCGAAAGGTGCATATTTGTAAACAGAACCTCTAATATTCATTATTTTTCCCAGAAGGGATAAGGCCAGCTCCACTGCCACCAGATAAGAATGGCTTTGAAGGCTGTGGCTGTCATTCCGATGACAAATGTATTTTTCTTTGCTGCCCAGAGCACATGTCTCTTGACACACTCTCAAGGGGGGAACGTTAATTGCTAAGCCCCACTGGAAAAAGAGAAGAGCGTTAACAACGCACATATTTTAATGAGAGGGTCTGCACTGCCAGGAAGGGTTGATCTAAACCCTTTGCTCAACTGCCTGTTCTCCAAGGAGAGTTCTCTGTCTTGCGGAGAAAAAGGGGAGCAGGGGGGCGATTAGAAAAGAGGTGGTGTGACTGCTGAGCTGCACAGAGCTGGTTAAGAGCTGTCCTTGAGAACTGTTACTGGTGGGGGGCAGCAGGTTCTCAGGGGAGGCCGCTATTACAGGAATGAAGCTGGTGTGGGGAAGATGCAGCAAGCCTGGCAGACGTGGATGCAGCAGGGTCTATACTGGATGCTCAACTGCCTTGATCCCACCTCCCTCTTCTTCTAACCCAGATCCCTGTGGCCCACATTTCCCCTCCCCGTTCCACACTGAGTGTCTCAGGTCAGGGAGTGTGAAAGCTGGGAGGGACCACAGAGATCAGTTGCAGTCAGGGATGGCAAATACGTGCCCCCTGCACCTCCTTCTTTGCCTCCTGTGCCCAGAGTAGACATCATTAATTGATCACACTGCTCGCTCTTTTTGAGTCTAAATGCAGCCTTAAAATTCTCTTTAGCTCACCATTCCAAAAAGCCACAACAGATTCAATAGACCAGATGAAACTTTTCCAATTTTAGTTTTGTCTAACCTCATCTCATTTTTTTTCTGTTTTAACACGTTTCTTGTTTATTTGGCTAAAGATTACATACTATACTAATGTTCTTGATTTTCTTCTTTTTTTCTTCTGTCCCTGACTCCCTTGCCTTTAAAAAAAATAACAGCTTTATTGAGATATAATCCACATGCCATAAAATAAACCATTTTAACATGTACAATTCAGTGATTTTTAGTATATTCCCAAGGTTGTACAACCTTCACCACTATCTAATTTCAGGACATTTTTAATCACCCCAACAAGCCACCCCTAAATCTATCAGCAGTCACTCCTCACTCCCCGCTTCTCCCCAGACCCTGGCAACCTCTAATCTACTTTCTGTCTCTTAGGATTTGCCTCCTCTGGACACTTCATATAAATGGAATCATGCAACATGTGACCTTTCGTGTCTTAAAGGTTCATTTTTTTCCTTCTGGTATCCTTATTATTATTATCATTATCATTATTACTTTTGGCCACACAGCTTGTGGGATCTTAGTTCCCCAACCAGGGATCAAACCCTGGCCCTCAGCAGTGAAAGTGAGGAGTCTTAACCACTGGACCGCCAGGGAATTCCCTCCTTCTGATTTTGAAAGAAAGCAAAACATTATCGTGGCTCCTGCAAGTGTCCTGGGCCCCAGGCACTGAGCCTGTGGGAGAAACGGGCCCCACCTCCCAGGCCGTCTCCCACCCCCTGGAGCACCACCAACCCTGTAGCCACCACACACTGCCTCTGCCGGTTTCTGACACCTCCTGGGCAGGTGCCCAAAGGGCTAGGTCCTGAGAGTGAACAAGGCGGGGGAGGGGTGCTGCCCTCCCCCCATGTCATGCCGTGCCTGCCCTGCTCCCTGCTGCCCTGCTCATGGCACTGACCCAGAAATTAGATCCAGCTCGTCCTTGACTCAGCCCACCCTGTGAGGCCCAGAGCTTTGATCCTAGGCCAGGCTTGTCTGCCTGGTCTCTTTCTCGCTTAAAACAGCTCCCTCCAGAGGGTTTCCTTATGCAGAGAGGTTGTCCACCATCAGGGCTGAATCCCAGGGTGGGCCAGCTTACCAGTAAATGCTCCGCTGTTAGCAAATGTCTTTTGCTTCCCCTGTTACCAGCGGGCTGTTCTGGAGGCAGCTCAGAACCCTGCGTGGGGAGACTGGCTGTCAGACCCTTTAAAGACACTTCCAGAAATTGGGGTGGGGAGACAGAATTTTGAGGAGAGGACCACACAAAGGGGGCCTTGGGGAATTTACATCTTCTGCGTGTGATTAAGTGGCCGACAGGCTGAAGGGAGGGCTGAGAGCCAAAGGCCAAGCCAGGAGGCTGCAAAGCACAAGACAGTTCCAAAACCTGTGAGCCAGCAGGAGGCGGCGCAGTGGGTGAGGGTCTAGGCAACCACCACTCCTGGGTCCTACCCCTCTCCCTGATCCCTCTCCATCTCTGGATCCCTCAATCCTTCCAGAACTTCTACAAAGAATCAAACTACCCACAAGCAGTTATCAGACCCCTTGTTCATTCACTCATTCATTCATTCATTCACCTACCTTTTCCCAAGTTCAGGATGTGGCCAGCACTGTGCTAGATGCCAGAAATGCAGGCATGAGCCAGGTGTGGCCCTCAGGAACGTGTGGCCCAGGGGCCATCACAAACAGGAAAACAGCTCAATAAAGGCGACCTGGTGAGAGCACCAAGGAAAGAGTGTTAGTTCTTCCTGGGGGTGGGCCTGGGTGTCAGGGAAGGCTTTAGGGAGTGTACTGGTTTGCTAGGGCTGCCATAACAAAATAGCACAGAATGTGGGGCTTAAACGACACAAATGTATTTCCTTGACATTCTGGAGGCTAGAAGCCCAAGATTAAGGTGTCAGCAATGTTGGTTTCTCCTAAGGCTTCTCTCCCTGCCCTGCTAGTGGCCTTTCCTTGCGTGTATGCATCCCTGGTACCTCTATGTATACCCAAATTTTCTCTACTTATAAGGACACCAGTCAGATTGGGTTAGGGCCCACCCTAAGACCTCATTTTAAATTAATCACCTGGGCTTCCCTGGTGGCGCAGTGGTTGAGAATCTGCCTGCCAATTCAGGGGACATGGGTTCGAGCCCTGGTCTGGGAGGATCCCACATGCCGCGGAGCAGCTGGGCCCGTGAGCCACAACTACTGAGCCTGCGCGACTGGAGCCTGTGCTCCGCAACAAGAGAGGCCGCGACAGTGAGAGGCCCGCGCACCGCGATGAAGAGTGGCCCCCGCTTGCCACAACTAGAGAAAGCCCTCGCACAGAAACGAAGACCCAACACAGCCAAAAATAAATAAATAAATAAATTTAAATTAATCACCTCTTTAAAGATCTTATCTCCAAATACAGTCACATTCTAAGGTACAGGGGTTTGGAGCTTCAACACAGGGATTTGGGGGAGACACAATTCAGCCCATAACAGAGAGGCTGCCTTTGGCTGTGCCTCAATAGCAGAGCCAAAAACAGCCAGATGGGCAGAACAGGCAACTATTCTTGATGTCAAGCCCAGCAGAGCAAAGACCCAGAGATACTAAACACTTGTCTCCTTCAGGGGGTGGAAAAAATTCTCATAGGTGGAAACACAGGACAGAGGCCAGACGAAAATGCTGCAGCATTCAGGAGGGCTGCGTGTTTTCCTGTCAGTTG
This sequence comes from Balaenoptera musculus, assembly GCF_009873245.2. Taxonomy (NCBI): domain Eukaryota; kingdom Metazoa; phylum Chordata; class Mammalia; order Artiodactyla; family Balaenopteridae; genus Balaenoptera; species Balaenoptera musculus. Next base: position 20,630,973 of record NC_045791.1, on the reverse strand, counting down.
AGCACGGGCAGGTGGATGGTGAGTAAGTGTTCAGGTTCTGAAAGTCCTCATGTGTAGACGGACTGTTGTGCAGATTAAATAAAACAAAGTTTATTAGATACCCAGTGTTTATAACAAACACTTACCACTCTTACAAGTGGTGCTTTCCTTCTCCACCTTTGTATTTATGTCCTTCGGTGACCATACATTAGTTTTATAATGAAAACATAAGCTTAAAAAGGTAGTCAAGAAGCAGCAGATGCTGGGGAAGTCAGAAGCGTGAGAAAATCCATTCCATGTCGCTGTCTAATCAAGCATTTACTGGGTTTAGTTCTCTGCTCAGCGCTGCGTGGAGGGGAAAAACAATCTAAGGCAGGCTCCTGCTGCAGCCGAGTTGACAGCTCATTTGGGAATATTCCTCAGAAGATGAGCCCACCCCACAGGTTGCTGGTAGGGGTGCTGCCATTGTAATCACAGCCCTCACTCCTCAAACCCCCAGAAGGCACAATACTCAGAACTGGTAGCTAAATCAAAGCACGAGGGACAGAAATGACTTAAAAGACCTCCCAGAAAGTGGCTGAAGGCCATAAGCTCTCTTGGAAAGGACTCAGAGCTCACGTTTAGGTTTCCTTGGAACTGTAACAGAAAGAAAGCTTGGAAGATCTGAGTGTGCCGGTCTCCGAGAGGGACATGGATGGAGCCATGAGCCTGGAGCCAGAGGGACAAACCTGAGTTCTGGCTCTGCCTTTTCTGACTGGGCAACTTTGGTGGAATCACTGGTCAATGAATCTTTCCGAGTGGTTGGTTCCTTCATCTCCAAAATCAGGAGCAGATTACGACCCATTCCCATCTGCCTTAGGACTGAGTTGTCACAGGATCAAACGGGGTAATTAAGGAGAACATGCTCTGAAACCCCAAAGTTCTACACACCCTTAGCCGTCTTCCAGAAGGGTGAGGCCACTGGGCTTCCGGAGTGGAGGTCCAAGGACATCTCTCTAGTCCCAGCCTGGGTGTACATGGAAAGCATCTGGTTGCTGGTGGGAAGCATCCCACCTGAGCTCTTGGCATGGGTCCTGCGTGTTGTCAGTGCTCCTCAGGTGATCCCAGTGTACGGTCAGGGTTGAGAGGCACAGCTTCCTTACCAAATTGGCTGACTAGGTTGCTTTACTCTTTTAGCAAAACAGACTTCTTCCACAGTTGCAGTGGTAGAAGAAAATCTCTCCTTCCAAAACCCGTCCTCAGCAGAGTCAAATCCTCCCACCTAATCACTAAGGGCTTTGGGTCTCAAAATTTAGTGTGTACAAGAGACATCTGGGAGCTTGTTAAAGAGGAGGAGGCCAGGGAACCTCACACACACCCCGCTCCGAGATTCTGATCCAGTCAGTCTGAGAAGGGACTCAGGGAATCTGCATTTAATCACATGTGTAAAGAGAATGCATTGGACTCAACAGAAAAAAAAAAAAACCCTCAAATCTTATTTTTGCTCTTCTACTAAAACAATGAGTAATCTTGGCCCTCTGACAGCAAGAATAACCACAATAGTTATTGTTTATTGAGCACATACCATATTCTAGGACCTTAGGGACAGTGGAGTCTTCCTAAGAGCTGGGGGGTGGTATTCTGGGTTTGCGCATGTGCACCCAGCATGCCTACCTCTGTTGAGAGTGCCCTTCCCCCATTTCATGTGACTCAGGTGGAACTGCCAATCAAACGGCCCAGTACCACCCCCCTGGGGAGATGGAGTCAGAGGAGAACATGAGACTCAATCCCAGCCAATCAGGTTCCTCCTCCTGGGAGCCTGACTTGAGCGAAGAGAGGTTAGGGCCAAGGGCAGGTGCCACCTGCTTTCCCCAGGCTGAATCTCTAGCCAGCATTTCCCAAGACTTGGTGGTTTAGCTCTTTCTCCCGTTTCATGAGCTATCCAATAGCCTACCTGTAGATCTTTTTCTGGATTAAGTTAATCAGAGTGGGTTTCATTTATTACAACAAAAAGTTAATGAAACATTCCTTTTACAGGTCAGAAGCTGAGGCTGAAAGGAAGTAAATGACCCAAGGTCTCCACAGCCAGGAGAGGGCAAAGCAGGATGCACAGCTGGGCATGTGTAGCTGCACATTACCTGTGCCTGACATTACACCACGCCCCTCACATCCTCCTGGGAGCTCAAAAAACTGAGAGGGGGAGGAGAAAGTGCACTTCAAAAAAATACATATTTATATGCTTTGAAAGGTATGAAGAGAAATTTAAAAGTTACCATTAACTCCCACACTCATCCCTCTGTAGGTTTAAAAGCTCCCAGTCAGAGACCTAGACTAATCGTTAATTTATCCATTTCTATTAAATGTCCCAAGGGGCAGACCAGCAAATCTCTTACTAAATTATATATTACAACGCATAGCAGAGCAAAAAAGGGCATAGAAATGCAAACAGTGGTTCCAGTCGGGAAAATGCCAAAGAAAAGCATTTCAACAAGGTAACAATTAGGAGCAGAATTCACCACCACTTTGGCTGAGCTTCTATTTTATTTGATTAAATTACTGACGTTTTAGATTCATGGACCCTAGATTAGGAACCTAAAATCGCATAATAGAGGCTAGACTTGTGGTCAAAAATTTGACCAAGTCATTGAATGCTTCCAAGCATTAAATCTTCCCACTCTTGCTCCTAGAACAGATGGCATCCCGTGCTTCCTCTTTCTTCTTTCTTTTTCTTCTTTCCAACCATATGCATGAGGCTATCAGGTAAAAAAAAAATCTATATTTGACTCCACAGTAAGACTTTTGTTCTGCTATTCAGCACAGTGCAAAGCCAAGACCAAGCAAGTATTTGTCACTAAACAGAAACTAATCTAGCAGAATTCACTTTAAAAACATTCACAGTCCCTGTTCACTGAGTTTTGACTATTTCAAACTGACCTCACTGGAGGATTCCAGGCAGCCTTCTCATGCCCAGTATCCCCTATGTGTCCTCCACACCTAATGCCCCTCACAATAAGCCCTTGGCCACGTTCCACCCACTGCTTCACTGCACTTCTAAGCCACTACCAGGCAGCAGTTTGTTGGAGAACTACTAACTCCACTGCTGGGAATTTAATCTAAAAATATGACCACCAACGTTTAGTGATCAAATATTTAGCCCTAAATGCTATTCATCATAACATTGCTTATAATAGAAAAAAAAATGGAAACAATGGAAATGTCTCAAAGTAAAAGATTAATTAAATATATTATGGCATGATCATTGTAAAAATCTGGTTAAAGAATAGTTAAATGTTCATCAGAAAAATGTTCATAAGCAGCCGCATAGCACAGGGAGATCAGCTGGGTGCTTTGTGACCCCCCTAGAGGGGTGGGACAGGGAGGGTGGGAGGGAGACTCAAGAGGGAGGGGATATGGGGATATATGTATATGTATAGCTGATTCACTTTGTTATAAAGCAGAAACTAACACACCATTGTAAAGCAATTATACTCCAATAAAGATGTTTAAAAAAAAAAAAAGAAAAATGTTCATGGAATATGTTCATGAGAGATTGTTAAAAAAAAAAATGGGGGGCTTCCCTGGTGGCGCAGTGGTTGGGAGTCCGCCTGCCAATGCGGGGGACGCGGGTTCAAGCCCTGGTCTGGGAGGATCCCACATGCCGCGGAGCAACTAGGCCCGTGAGCCAAAATTACTGAGCCTGCGCGTCTGGAGCCTGTGCTCCGCAACAAGAGAGGCCGCGATGGTGAAAGGCCAGCGCACTGCAATGAAGAGTGGCCCCCACTCGCCGCAACTGGGGAAAGCCCTCACACAGAAACGAAGACCCAACACAGACAAAAATAAATATATAAATAAAATTAAAATATTAAAAAAAAAAAGTATGGAACAGTTATGTCTGTTGTGATTCCAATTTTGTAAATATATATGAAATATTACCCCCCACCGAAAAGATTGAAAGGGTAGTCACCAAAATAGAAAGGACAGTTATCTCTGAGAACTACAATTATAAATTATTTTTATTTTATTTTCTGACTAGTCCATATCCCTTAAATTTTAAGAAGAAGAAAGAATTCTTTTAAGGCAGACTATTGGTTGGCCACAGAATGTCCAAGCTGGTTACATTTACTGTTCCCAGGCAGATCTCAGTTAGCTGTTAATATCCCCCAGGACTGAATTTTCCGATCCTTAACTGCACACTGTCTGAGGAGGCCATTAGGATGATTCCAGGTATTTTGTCATGTACGAAGCTGTGGAGAAAGAACCCACAGAGAAAATTCTGTAAACTGAAGGGATTAAAAAGTAAGAGGGAAGAAAAAAGTAAACAAATTGCCAAAAGTGTGAAATGTAACTGGTCAAATTTAACAGGTGATTTGTGAAACTTTGCCAACTTGCTTTTAAAAATAACAACAAAATTAGTCTGATGCAAGTAAAAGGTCTTGGTTTGAAGAGGTCAGGTCTCAAGCCAGTCTGTAAGGAGCACTACCACCCTGGTGGCCTAAAGCTGGTCTGACAGAAATGAGGAAGGCAACAATTATATGTCTCCCTCAGGGTCCAAACCCAATCCCAACTCCATCGCCAGGCAACCTGAAGCAGGAGGTTGTTTCAAAAGATGTGGAGAATTACCTTCCTCTCTAACATAGTTCAAGGTCTAGAGATCGCTGAAGACACCATCTTGGTTTTGACCCAACCTCCCAAAGCATCTCACATAGAAGGCTCATCTCTGACTGCCTCTGTTACAAAGACACAAAGGATTAAGAGGAAGTCTCTACTTCAGGCTGTGACATGACTCCACAGTCTGCTAATGTGGTCAGCCAGTTCTTCAAACTCTTTTTTCTTAATTTAATTTTATTTATTTTTTTATACAGCGGGTTCTTATCAGTCATCCGTTTTATACACATCAGTGTATACATGTCAACCCCAATCTCCCAATTCATCACACCCCCACCCCCACCCGCCGCTGCTTTCCCCCCTTGGTGTCCATACATTTGTCTTCTATATCTGTGTCTCAGTTTCTGCCCTGCAAACCGGTTGATCTGTACCATTTTTCTAGGTTCCACATATATGCGTTAATATGCGATATTTGTTTTGCTCTTCTGACTTACTTCACTCTGTATGAGAGTCTCTAGATTCATCCACGTCTCTACAAATGATCCAATTTCATTCCTTTTTATGGCTGAGTAATATTCCATTGTATATATGTACCACATCTTCTTTATCCATTCATCTGTTGATGGGCATTTAGGTTGCTTCCATATCCTGGCTATTGTAAACAGTGCTGCAATGAACATTGCAGTACATGACTCTTTTTGAATTACGGTTTTCTTAGGGTATATGCCAAGTAGTGGGATTGCTGTGTCATATGGTAGCTCTATTTTTAGTTTAAGGAACCTCCATACTGTTCTGCATAGTGGTTGTATCAATTTACATTCCCACCAACAGTGCAAGAGGGTTCCCTTTCCTCCACACCCTCTCCAGCATTTGTTGGTTGTAGATTTTCTGATGATGCCCATTCTGACTGGTGTGAGGTGATACCTCATTGTAGTTTTGATTTGCATTTCTCTAATAATTAGTGATCTTGAGCAGATTTTCAAGGGCTTTTTGGCCATCTGTATGTCCTCTTTGAAGAAATGTCTCTTTAGGTCTTCTGCTCATTTTTTGATTGGGTTGTTTGTTTTTATAATATTGAGCTGCATGAGCTGATTATATATTTTGGAGATTAATCCTTTGTCCATTGATTCGTTTGCAAATATTTTCTCCCATTCTGAGGGTTGTCTTTTTGTCTTGTTTGTAGTTTCCTTTGCTTTGCAAAAGCTTTGAAGTTTCATTAGGTCCCATTTGTTTATTTTTGTTTTTATTTCCATTACTCTAGGAGGTGGATCAAAAAAGATCTTGCTGTGATTGATGTCAAAGAGTGTTCTTCCTATGTTTTCCTCTAAGAGTTTTATAGTGTCCAGTCTTATATTTAGGTCTTTAATCCATTTTGAGTTTATTTTTGTGTATGGTGTTAGGGAGTGTTCTAATTTCATTCTTTTACATGTAGCTGTCCAGTTTTACCAGCACCACTTATTGAAGAGACTGTCTTTTGTCTATTGTGTATCCTTGCCTCCTTTGTCATAGATTAGTTGACCATAGGTGCATGGGTTTATCTCTGGGATTTGTATCCTGTTCCATTGATCTATATTTCTGTTTTTGTGCCAGTACCATATTGTCTTGATTACTGTAGCTTTGCAGTATAGTCTGAAGTCAGGGAGTCTGATTCCTCCAGCTCTGTTTTTTTCCCTCAAGACTGCTTTGGCTATTCAGGGTCTTTTGTGTCTCCATACAAATTTTAAGATTTTTTTGTTCTAGCTCTGTAAAAAATGCCATTGGTAATTTGATAGGGATTGCATTGAATCTGTAGATTGCTTTGGGTAGTATAGTCATTTTCACAATGTTGATTCTTCCAATCCAAGAACATGATATATCTCTCCATCTGTTGGTATCATCCTTAATTTCTTTCAACAGTGTCTTATAGTTTTCTGCTTACAGGTCTTTTGTCTCCCTAGGTAGGTTTATTCCTAGGTATTTTATTCTTTTTGCTGCAATGGTAAATGAGAGTGTTTCCTTAATTTCACTTTCAGATTTTTCATCATTAGTGTATAGGAATGCAAGAGATTTCTGTGCATTAATTTTGTATCCTGCAACTTTACCAAATTCATTGATTAGCTCTAGTAGTTTTCTGGTGGCATCTTTAGGATTCTCTATGTATAGTATCACGTCATCTGCAAACAGTGGCAGTTTTACTTCTTCTTTTCCAATTTGTATTCCTTTTATTTCTTTTTCTTCTCTGATTACCATGGCTAGGACTTCCAAAACTATGTTGAATAAGAGTGGCGAGAGTGGACATCCTTGTCTTGTTCCTGATCTTAGAGGAAATGGTTTCAGTTTTTCACCATTGAGAATGATGTTTGCTGTGGGTTTGTCGTATATGGCCTTTATTATGTTGAGGTAGGTTCCCTCTATGCCCACTTTCTGGAGAGTTTTTATCATAAATGGGTGTTGAATTTTGTCAAAAGCTCTTTCTGCATCTATTGAGATGATCATATGGTTTTTATCCTTCAATTTGTTAATATGGTGTATCACATTGATTGATTTGCGTATACTGAAGAATCCTTGCATCCCTGGGATAAATCCCACTTGATCATGGTGTATGACCCTTTTAATGTGTTGTTGGATTGTTTGCTAGTATTTTGTTGAGGATTTTTGCGTCTATATTCATCAGTGATATTGGTTTGTAATTTTCTTTTTTTTTTGTAATATCTTTGTCTACTTTTGGTATCAGGGTGATGGTGGCCTCATAGAATGAGTTCGGGAGTGTTCCTTCCTCTGCAATTTTTTGGAAGAGTTTGAGTAGGATGGGTGTTAGCTCTTCTCTAAATGTTTGATAGAATTCACCTGTGAAGCCATCTGGTCCTGGACTTTTGGAAGATTTTTAATCACAGTATCAATTTCATTACTTGTGATTGGTCTGTTCATATTTTCTATTTCTTCCTGGTTCAGTCTTGGAAGGTTATACCTTTCTAAGAATTTGTCCATTTCTTCCAGGTTGTCCATTTTTTTGGCATAGAGTTGCTTGTAGTAGTCTCTTAGGATGCTTTGTATTTCTGCGGTGTCTGTTGTAACTTCTCCTTTTTCATTTCTAATTTTATTGATTTGAGTCCTTTCCCTCTTTTTCTTGATGAGTCTGGCTAATGCTTTATCAATTTTTTTCATCTTCTCAAAGAAACAGCTTTTAGTTTTATTGATCTTCGCTATTGTTTCCTTTGTTTCTATTTCATTTATTTCTGCTCTGATCTTTATGATTTCTTTCCTTCTGCTAACTTTGGGGTTTTTTTGTTTTTCTTTCTCTAGTTCCTTTAAGGTGTAAGGTTAGATTGTTTATTTGAGATTTTTCTTGGTTCTTGAGGTAGGCTTGTATAGCTATAAACTTCCCTCTTAGAACTGCTTTTGCTGCATCCAATAGGTGTTGGATCGTCGTGTTTTCATTGTCATTTGTCTCCAGGTATTTTTTGATTTCCCCTTTGGTTTCTTCAGTGATCTCTTGGTTATTTAGTTACGTATTGTTTAGCCTCCATGTGTTTGTGTTTTTTACGTTTTTTTCCCTGTAATTGATTTCTAATCACATAGCGTTGTGGTCAGAAGAGATGCTTGATATGATTTCAATTTTCTTAAATTTACTGAGGCTTGATTTGTGACCCAAGATGTGATCTATCCTGGAGAATGTTCCGTGCACACTTGAGAAGAAAGTGTAATCTGCTGTTTTTGGATGGAATGTCCTATAAATATCAATTAACTCTATCTGGTCTATTGTGTCATTTAAAGCTTTTGTTTCCTTATATATTTTCATTTTGGATAATCTTTCCATTGGTGTAAGTGAGGTGTTAAAGTCCCCCACTATTATTGTGTTACTGTCAATTTCCTCTTTTATAGCTGTTAGCAGTGGCCTTATGTATTGAGGTGCTCCTATGTTGGGTGCATATATATTTATAATTGTTATATCTTCTTCTTGGATTGATCCCCTGATCATTATGTAGTGTCCTTCCTTGTCTCTTTTAACATTCTTTATTTTAAAGTCTATTTTACCTGATATGAGTATTGCTACTCCAGCTTTCTTTTGATTTCCATTTGCATGGAATATCTTTTTCCATCCCCTCACTTTCAGTCTGAATGTGTCCGTAGGTCTGAAGTGGGTCTCTTGTAGACAGCATATATATGGGTCTTGTTTTTGTATCCATTCAGCAAGCCTTTGTCTTTTGGTTGGAGCATTTAATCCATTCACGTTTAGGGTAATTATCGATATATATGATCCTATTACCATTTTCTTAATTGTTTTGTGTTTGTTTTTTTAGGTCCTTTTTTCTCTTGTGTTTCCCACTTAGAGAAGTTCCTTTAGCATTTTTTGTAGAGCTGGTTTGGTGATGCTGAATTCTCTTAGCTTTGGCTTGTCTGTAAAGCTTTTGATTTCTCCATCAAACCTGAATGAGATCTTTGCTGGGTAGAGTAATCTTGGTTGTAGGTTCTTCCCTTTCATCACTTTAAATATGTCATGCCACTCCTTTCTGGCTTGTAGAGTTTCTGCTGAGAAATCAGCTGTTAACCTTTTGGGAGTTCCCTTGTATGTTATTTGTCATTTTTCCCTTGCTGCTTTCAATAATGTTTCTTTGTCTTTAATTTTTGCCAATTTGATTACTATGTGTCTCGGCGTGTTTCTCCTCGGGTTTATCCTGTATGGGACTCACTGCACCTCCTGGACTTGGGTTTCTATCTCCTTTCCCATGTTAGGGAAGTTTTCGACTATAATCTCTTCAAATATTTTCTCTGGTCCTTTCGCTCTCTCTTCTCCTTCTGGGACCCCTATAATGTGAATGTTGTTGTGTTTAATGTTTTCCCAGAGGTCTCTTAGGCTGTCTTCATTTCTTTTCATTCTTTCTTCTTTATTCTGTTCTGCAGCAGTGAATTCCACCATTCTGTCTTCCAGGTCACTTATCTGTTCTTCTGCCTCAGTTATTCTGCTATTGAATCCTTCTAGTGTAGTTTTCATTTCAGTTATTGTGTTGTTCATCTCTGTTTGTTTGTTCCTTAATTCTTCTAGATCGTTGTTAAACATTTCTTGCATCTTCTCGATCTTTGCCTCCATTCCCTTTCCGAGGTCCTGGATCATCTTCACTATCATTATTCTGAATTCTTTTTCTGGAAGGTTGCCTATCTCCATTTCATTTAGTTGTTTTTCTGGGGTTTTATCTTGTTCCTTCATCTGGTACATAGCCCTCTGCCTTTTCATCTTGTCTCTCTTTCTGTGAATGTGATTTTTGTTCCACAGGCTTCAGGATTGTAGTTCTTCCTGCTTCTGCTGTCTGCCCTCTGGTGAATGAGGCTATCTATGAGGCTTGTGCAAGTTTTCTGATCCAGTTCTTCAAACTCTGAATGCCATTTACCACATCAGCAAATGTCTCTGTGTTACAGCTAGAGTAATTTCAGAATAAGCACTTCATAAAAAGGCAAATAGCTATGAAATATCTATGTCTTGAAGTGTTGAGGGAAACACTGGCATGTCAGCTGGAGGCTGGCTGGTCTGGGATGGTCTTGCTTACATGTCTGACAGTTGACCTGTCGGTGAGAATAACTCATTTCTCCTCCATGGCCTCTCAAGCAGGCAGCTCAGCTTCTGCACACGGCAGCTGGGTCCAAGAGGGTAAGAATGGAAGTTCTCCAAGCCCTTGAGGCCTGAGCATGGAAGTCACATATAAGTTTCCTGCATTCTATCGGTCAGAGCAAGTCACAAGACCAGTCTGGCTTCAGGAAGTGTGGAAATAACCTCCACCTCCTGATGAAAGGAGCTTTCATTAATTTCTGGCCAAGTTTAACCTACCACCCAGAGTACTTGCAGTCCCCATAGTTTAAAATTATCAAAAATGTAAAAGCAATTCTCTAACAACAACACAAATTTTTTTTTAGTTTTGCATATTGGTCTCAGAGCTACATATATGTTACTGTGTTTACTCAGGTAAAGATGTTGACCAAAAAATTAGGTAGGAAGGGAGGTCAGGTAGATTTATTATTTTCCAATCTGAGAGGTAAGACTACAAAATGAAATAAAAAGTTCTTAGAAAACAAATTTGCTTGTTTTTTCACAAAATTTATGTTTCTAGATAGATTAGAATTATTATTCTATTTAATCACAGATTACCTTTGGATAACTTTGTTACAGTGGTTCTCAACCTGGCTGCATTATTGAATCTCCCAGAGAAGGCTCAGCCCCTGGAGATTCTGATGCAACTGTTTGAGGTTGGAAAATCATTTATTTGGTGTATGTCCAGCTTTTTTAGTTCTGCCCCTAATCCACAGAGGATATACCCTCTCTGCATGCCACATCTTGGAGCATCAAAGTTTTCTGACTTTTCTGTTGAGTTCAAGGCACAGCTTGGGTTCCAAGTCAAAATTACACTCTCTGTGGTCCTCTGACCCCAGAATTATTTACTTGGGCCTGATAAACAACCCTTTTACAATCCTTCTAAATCCTTCATTTAGAGGCTGCAAAATGGTGGCCCACAGGCCAGAAATGACCCAAGTTTTATTTGACCTGTATACATACTGGTGGCCCAAACAATACATTCTAAAAAGAGGGGAGAGGAGTTAGGTGCCCACATTTATGAATCAGGAGGTTTCACCTTAAGACCAGAGTGGGGCTTCTCTTGAAAATGCTAAAGATCTGAGAAGACACAGTGGAGCTAATAGGCTCTACTCAGCCAGGGCCCCGTTTTTCAATCTGCAGCAGTTTTTATACCTGTCTGCTTTCACTCATTTACATTATCTGTCTCAACTGTGTAAGCATTTGAGTTTGCACCCTTGGTCTAGTTCAATACCAGCTGCCATTTTATAATTGAAGATTCTGAGGCCTAGAACCTTGGGTGGCATGCATGGTATTGAGCCCTTATGCTGTACTTGCTAGCACACCTATTATTTCATTTGGTTTTCATTTCAACCCTGGGAGGAAGGCTTTACTAGCCCCATTTTATAGATGATGGAACTGAGGCTCAAAGAGGTTGAGTAACTTGCCCATAGGCACAAATAGCTGGTCAGAGACAGAGCTGATACTCAAACCCAGGTCTTTGTGGGTCTAAAACCAGGCTCTTTGTGCTCCTCCATGGCCATTCTTGCCCACCATGATGACTGCTTTTTCTTGCCTCCAATCTCTTTCACCTCCTCTTCCCCCCAACACCCATTTTACCTCTCCATTAGCACATTCTAACATTTCCTGCCTTCTCTCTCTCATCTCATATTGTCTGATCCTGTCCAGCAATTTACACCTATTAGTCCCAAGACTCATATTCCCATATCATACAGCATATCACAATCATAAAATAACTTGTTCTGAGGCAGGAAGGGGTCCAATTACTACCCATATAATTGGCAAAAGAGAGTCGTTCATCACAATGGTCATGGGATTGCAGGTCATCAGAGCAATTCCATTTGTTGGACATTTTCCTGTTTGTTTCAGCCATGCCTTCATCACACTGCTTTACAGATCCTGGTGGACTCACTGGGACATTTCACAAGTTATCAAATACATGCATTAAGGATGGTTAATAGCAGCCAAGGAGCAGAAATCATTATGTGAGAATAAAATGCATTGCATAAAATACAATTTTGGAGTGACAGAGTGAAAAAGGGGTGATATTTTTTCCCTCCAAGTGACCCATAGCTAAGGCCCCATGGGGTGACTATCTTGCATGGAGGAAATCCTCCACATCATATAAATCTGAAAAATAACGTGATGGGAGTCCCGTTGCCTTGCTACTTGAACCAGTCTTGCCACGTTGTGTGTTGATTTTCTCTGTGTCATTCGAGAAGCAGCCATTGGTTCTCTACAGAACAAACTTTCCCCTGTCAGGTTGGGAAGACAAATATGGTGGTCTAATCTTTCCCATTTCAGTCAAATAATTTGGTTTGAGTTTAATTAGCCTGTATGTTTCCCACTGCAGTGGGAAAGATAAAAACGATTTAACAGAAGTATAGAATTTTAGAATAGAATAGGATAGAATAAAATAGAATTTTAGAGGGAGAGTGTCTAGTCCAGACATCCCATCCTGGTGCCCACCTCTCAGACCTGACTCATGGATATGTTTTACAAAAACCTATGTGAGGTTTTTGTAAAAATGAGACTTCGTTACCAACATTTAAAAATCAAGTGGAAGCAACCTAAGTGTCCATCAACAGATGAATGGATAAAGAAGATGTGGCACATATATACAATGGAATATTATTCAGCTATAAAAAGAAACGAAATTGAGTCATTTGTAGTGACGTGGATGGACCTAGAGTCTGTCCTACAGACTGAAGTAAGTCAGAAAGAGAAAAACAAATACCGTATGCTAACACATCTATATGGAATCTAAGGAAAAAAAAAAAGGTCATGAACCTAGGAGCAAGATGGGAATAAAGACACAGACCTACTAGAGAATGGACTTGAGGATATGGCGAGGGGAAAGGGTAAGCTGTGACAAAGTGAGAGAGTGGCATGGACATATATACACTACCAAACATAAAATACATAGCTAGTGGGAAGCAGCCTCATAGCACAGGGAGATCAGCTCAGTGGTTTGTGACAACCTAGAGGGGTGGGATAGGGAGGGTAGGAGGGAGGGAGAAACAAGAGAGAAGAGATATGGGAACATATGTATATGTATAACTGATTCACTTTGTTATAAAGCAGAAACTAACACACCATTGTAAAGCAATTATACTCCAATAAAGATGTTTTTTTAAAAAATCAAGTGATTTCACTTTTTAAAATATTTCACTTTCTCGCCTTTCTTAAAAGAAAAACTTGAAAGTCTGGCAATACTGAGCCAGCACCCCTGTGACAAGAGTTGGCTGGAGCTGCGGAGTGGCTACCCCCCAGATGAAGAAGAGCTGCTCACGGAAGTTTGCCCCAGGCCCCACCAACCACTACTGTCTCCCCAATTCTCAGGCCAACGGGCAGTTACCACTTCACTCATTTAAGTTTTAGACTTGCAGAAAATTTAAGTAACATGCCCAAGGTCATTAATTCAATTTATTCAACAAATATTTATTGAGGCACAGAATCTGTGCCAGGTACTATTCCAGGCACCAAGGACACAGCAGTGAACACAACAACCCACAGTTCTGGTCCTGTAGGGTTGACATCCAGTGAGAGACACAGACAGTAAACAAAATCAGGAAAATATACAGTATAACAAGTGGTGATAAGTACCGTGGAGAAAAATCAAGCAGGTAAAGGAGAGATTTTAAGTGGGATGATGGGGAAAGCCTCTCTAAGAAGGTGAGTGGCATTTGAGCACAAACTCAAAGGACAGGAATAAGGGAGCCATTTGCACTTTTAGAGAGAGAGCATTCCAGGAAGATGTAGCAGGGCCTGCAAAGGACACATTAGCACCAGTACTAGGACTTAAACCAGGGCCAGTCTGTCCTTCCAATTAGAGACCATGCCACTGCCCATTAACCCTCAGTAAAAGTGCCAGGATATGCTTTTCCAGAGCACCTGTCATCTGTTTTCTCATGGAAACCCAAAACACCCTAAGTGCAAATCCAGATTCATGCCAATGATAAAATGGAGAAGGATTATTCACTTTACCCAGGGCTTCACAATACGAGCTTTTTATTCAGGAAACTCCCCTAGCACATGTAAAATGGTTTTGGAATTTAGAATTGTGATGCTCACAATTTTTTGAAAACCCAAAGCTTGCGGCTGAGCCAGCCATAGTCCCTCACCAGGTTCTAGGGTCCCCCCACACCTCCTTAACCAGTGTTCTTTGCAAGCTGCCCAGCTACGGTTAGAAGCCCCAACCCTCAGTGGGAGCCAGCGCCAAGTGACAGGCCGGGCTGGACTCCGCAATCCAGGGCTGCTGCTGCCAAAAGCACTGGGCGCTGACCCCTGGCTACTGTCGTAGCTGCTGTTATAGCCACTCTGCCCACCCACCTCACCCCACCCGCAGGGCTTCACTCAAAGCGGTGGGGCTTGTTTCGTTGTTTTTTTCATTAGAGGCTATTGTTTTTCAGATTCAAAAAATACCCCATTTGGAAGATTTAGAAAACACAGAGGAGAATGAGTGGGTTTTTAAAAAACCTCCATAACCCCATCATCCAGAGAAAACCATTGGTATCCAGCCTGGCTGGCCACTCATTATTGAAGTTGTAGGGATTTAGATTAATGATCCTCTTTTCTGTCTCCAAAAAGCTTCTCTGCCATGATGCCATTCCCCTCAAGAAAGCTGGAAGCAAAGGCTTGGATTGGGTAATCAGAAAGGTAGAAAGGATGGAGGTCAACTTAAAATGGCTGGTTCAATTCAAGATGCAAATATCCATGTCCGTAACAAGCGGGGCAGATGCTGAATCTACAGATGGAGTGAGGGGGCTTTCTAGATGTGCAGGGGCACCTTCGAAAACCTGGCTTCAGGCAGAGGCTGGGATCCCCCTGAAGAGATTGAAGGAGGGAGTGGTTACAGCATTGTGCAAGGTAGGAAAAGGACCCAACTCCTTCCCTTCCAGGGTCTGGATGTGCTATGAAGGGCTTGGCTCTGCATGGTGCCCCTCAGGGGTCTAGCTCTATGGTGAGAAGCTGCCTTAGTACCTGCGGCTATACTCCTGCCAGTGTTGCTGGCACCCCAAAACAGTAATGTAGCAGTGATGGTAGAGACAGTGGTAGGAAGGGGTGGGTATGACAATTACAGAGACAGAATGTATCAGTCAGCCCTTGCCACAGTAATGCTGTATGACAAGCTATCCCCAAATAAAGTAGCTTAAAACAGTAATCAGTTATTCTTACTTAAGCATCTATTGGTTAGCTAGGGATTGGCTGACCTAGGTTGGGTTCAGCTCCGCTGGGTTTCAAACTGATACAAGGTATAATCTCCATGTCTCTCTAATCCACCTTGGAGCAGTGGAGTAGCTAGATTATGTTCTTCTTGTGCTAACGGTAGAAGTGCAGGAACATAAACTCCATTTCAAGGTACATTTCAGGCCTTGGCTCACATCACATCTGATAACAGTCTATTGGCCAAAGCAAGTCACATGGCCAAGCCCAGTATCAGCGGGATGAGGAGATATTCTGCAAACTCCCGCAAGGGAGGGAAACTGCAAACTCACATAGCAATTGGTCAAGAGTGAAGAACTGAGGCCAATAATGCAATCTACCACATAGATGATAGGCCAACCAGCATAGGCATCAAGAGTTTGCAACAACTTAAGTAGGCCATAAGGTGGTAGAGAGCCAGGGAAGAATCATGGGACCAATGGGGTAAAATCACCCCAGGGTTAGGGGTAGCCAGGACACACCAGTGCTGCCTGGCTTGACTCTTCTGATGCCCTGTAGGGTCTGCCATCCTGGTGGTTGGTGGAGGCTCTGGAAAAACTCTGTCACTCACTATGTACTGAATATTTATATTCCCCCAAAATCCATATGTTGAAACCCTATCCCCCGATGTGATGGTATTAGGAGATGGAGCCTTTAGGTGGTCATTGAAATTAGATGAAGTTATGGGGTGGAACCCACAGGAAGAGGATTAGTGCCTTTATAAGAGTCATGGGAGAGTTTTCATCCTCCCTCTGCTCTCTGCCACATGAGAATCCAACGAGCCGTCTGAAGCACAGAACAGGGCTCTCACCAGAACCCTGTGCTAGCATCCTAATCTCAGACTTCCAGCCTCCAGAACTGTGAGAAATAAATTTCTGCCCTTTGTAAACCACCCGCACAGTCTACGGTATGGATACTTTGTTATTGCAGCCCAAACTGACTAAGACATCAGTCCATGCCCTCAACTTTCTTCTTTAAAAACTGAAACAGGTGGAGGATTTCTTCTGAAGCCCCACCTCTCTCCTGCCCCCTTTCTTATCTTTACACTCCTCTGCCTCTGTCTTCCTCTTCATTAATGTTACCTCTCCCATGGGGTACTTATCCAAAGCAGGTAGAATTGCAAGTACCACCAGAAACTGGGCAGGGGCAGATATTTCTAGGTGGGTTGGACCCCCTTAGAGAAGGCAGTCTAGCTCTATAGTAAGGCAATGTAACTTTAGAGTCAGGCAGAAACATGGTCAAGTCTTATCCCCACCCTATCAGTGTGATCATTTTAGTATCTCTTAGCTTCAGTTTCCTTACCTACAAAATGTATATAATCATTTTTACCTTGGCATTGCTGTGAGAATTAACCATGCTAATGTGTATAAGGCAGGAATTTTCCAGCACGACCTTGGATGCAAGAAATATTTCCTTAAGATAAAAGTAACTCTAACTCTGAATCCCCATCCTAAAAGTTAGTAGTAAGTTCCATCACAAGCATTATTAGAGTTCTCTCCTGTTTCATGGTGTGATATAAATATGTGTTCATTAGTTTCTCTAAGCTGCACCCCAGGGACTGTCACTTGCTCTTTCCTGAAGTCCCACTCTAGAGGTGGTCAGCTAGTATGTATCAGGAAGGCTACCCTCCAGAGGTAGCTACTGCTCTTTCTTCTGCTATCTACATTGTGATCATTAGCAGACTTACTATATAGCATCCTAAATAGCAGAAAGGGGTTTCATTGAGCAGTGGGTTGAATTGTGACCACAAAAATATGTCCATGTCCGAATCACCAGAACCTGTGAAAGTGATTTTATTTGGAAAAATGGTCTTTGCAGATATAATTAAGTTAGAGATCTTAAGATAAGGAGATTATTTTAGATTATTCAGTTGGACCCTAAATCCAATGCCAAGTGTCCTTATAGAGGGAGATTATACTGACAGAAGTGGAGTCAGTGTCAAGATAGAGGCAAATATTGGAGTGATGTGACCACAAGCCAAGGAATGCCAGCAGCCACGAGAAGCTGGAAAAGGCAAGGAACAGATGGTCCCCTAAAGCCTCCAGAGGGAGTGCAGTCCTGACACACCTTGATTTCACACTTCTGGCCTCCAGAAACATAAGAAAATAAACTTCTGTTGTTTTAGGAAACCACATTTGTGGTAATTTCTTACAGCTTTCACAGTAAACTAATACATTGATAACACTAATAGTGTGCTAAACTACATAAAAATGCTAGAAAGAGGTTCTCATTGGTCAACTATGGGGACTGACTAAAATAGCTGAGAGACACAATGCTACCAACAAGGGATTAATTTCCAAAATATACAAACAGCTCATACAGCTTAATATCAAGAAAACAAACAACCCAATCAAAAAATGGGCAGAAGACCTAAATAGACATTTCTCCAAAGAAGACATACAGATGGCCAACAGGCACATGAAAAGATGCTCAACATCACTAATTATTAGAGAAATGCAAGTCAAAGCTACAATGAGGTATCACCTCACACCAATCAGAGTAGCCATAACCAAAAAGACTACAAATAATAAATGCTGGAGAGGATGTGGAGAAAAGGAAACCCTCCTACACTATTGATGGGAATGTAAATTTGTGCAGCCACTATGGAGAACAGTATGGAGGTTCCTTAAAAATGGACCTACAATCCCACTCCTGGGCGTATATCTGAAGAAAACTCTAATTCAAAAAGATACACGCAACCCAATGTTCATTGCAACACTATTTACAATAACCAAGACATCAAAGCAACCTAAGTGTCCATCAACAGTTGAATGGCTAAAGAAGATGTGGTATATGTACAATGGAATGTTACTCATCCATAAAAAAAGAGTGAAATAATACCATTTGTAGCAACATGGATGGACCTAGAGATTATCATACTAAGTGAAGAAAATCAGACAAAGACAAATATCATATATCACTTATTTGTGGAATCTAAAAAATGATACAAATGAACTTATTTACAAACCAGAAATAGACTCACAGATGTAGATGACAATCTTATGGTTACCAAAGGGGATGGGGGGGGAGATAAACTAGGAATTTGGGATTAACATATATACCCTACTATATATAAAATAGGTAAACAACAAGGACCTACTGTATCACACAGGGAACTATATTCAATATCTTGTAATAACCTATAATGGCACAGAATCTGAAAAAGAATACATATGTATATGTAAAAAAAAATAGTTGAGAGATACTCCCCATCTCTACATGAGCTAGCATAAGAACCCATCAAGGCCTTTAGCCTGGACGTGTAGGGACGATGCACAGACTTAATCTACAAACAATCCGTGTTAAGCTATTGGTCTGGATGCCTGATGTCAACTATAAATGGACTAGAACCTTGCCTCTGGTGTACTATTACATCTGTATCAAGTGACTAGTGCACATAAGGAAGTGTTCAAAGCACCTAATAGGACAAAGAACCGGGGCTTCACCAAGTGTGCAAGAGCATGTGGTAGGAAGAGTGTGCCAACTGCTCACTACTAAACGCTAGTTCAAGCTACTCTACACTCCACATCTCTGAAATTCACTTATTCTTACTACCTGTGTTTCTTTAACATTTTTCTTCTGAGTATTGCAGACCAACCCTCAATATGTTGGACCATATGCTAAACATAAAGACTTGGTCCTCCAGTGTTTCGTGTACAAGCAAGCAGATGCTATTTAAGTGCTTCTTAATGGTAAGGAATGTAAACAGTTTGTCACAGCACATGGATTTTAAGTGAGATGTAAGAAAGAATTCCTTAATGAGACATCAAGGATGTTGTGGAAACTCCTTTGGTGGAAGTCTTTTAAAACAGCACACTTTTTCTTTCTGGCCGATTAAAGTATCACTTTCCTAAAGAAAAGGGATCCTTATATCCCTTGCAAAGTTATAAGAGTCTGTTTTTCAGTGCTTAAATTAATAACATTTTCTTCCAAAAGTTAAAAATAATGATTAACAATAATAATAAAGCAAGAGGGAAGAGATATGGGGACATGTGTATATGTAAACTGATTCACTTTGTTGTAAAGCAGAAACCAACACACCATTGCAAAGCAATTATACTCCAATAAAGGTGTTAAAAATAATAATAATAATAATAATAATAAATGCTAGTTCAATGATGGCTGTGTGGCAACATTTGACCTGAATTTGATTTTCTTCTAATCTGGTAGTGAGTTTATGCTGGCTACTGTTATGTTGCAAAAAGAATTTAAGACTGGTGTGTGATCAAGGTAGCTTAGATCAGCTCTACAAAGGCTCTAAAGACCACATGGATCCTGAAACATCAGGGACCCTACAAACATCCCTCCACACCGGTCAGCAAGCAGGTGCCACTGTCAAGGTCTTCATGGGCCCCTGAGACAGGTGGCTCAGTGCTCTGTTGCACAAGTGGGTTTGATGACCTTGGCTGTTGCTTCAAGCACAGGTATCTGGAGTCCTCCTCCTCCTGGATGTGCCACAAGGCTTTCCCTCCGACTCCCCCAGGGAAAAGAACGCAGATCTCCACCACCCTCAGGCAGCCCCATCTGTCCCCTTTCCAGTTCTGCAGAAGCTGTTGGCTTTCTTAGTTCCCACCTCTGTCTCCTCCAACCACACTGCTCCGTCCCCTCCTCCTCTTGGACCCCAGCCACGATCTCCTCTGAGATTATGCCTAGAGGCCTCCACGAAAGATGAGGAGAGAAGGTGTTCCCCGGCAACATGAACCTCACCCTCAGGCAAGAGAACATCAGTGTGGGCCAGCACCCTTGGAGTGGGGAGAAGGAAAACTCTGAGAGAATACACGTACAATATCAAAAGAATTAAATTTTCCTGACACATATGCAAACTGCTAACACAGTGCTAGCTACACACTCAGTGAGTCACATTAATACCTGTCGACATCCGTCAGACCACACCGCCTAGGAATGGTGTGTGTGTCTACGGGCAGCCCCACGTCTGGTTTGCTCACTTATGTATCCTCAAGGCCCTAGCAGAGTTCCTGGCACATGACAGGCATTCCATAAACAGTGTTCAATGACTAACTTGCTATTCCACGAATGAACAGTGCAGAGTTTTCTAGAAACTGGTGCAAAGTTTAGAGATATGATTATACGAGATCCACTAAGTTTGTGGGTAAAACCAGGCAATCGCTCAAAAAACATACAACCATTTTGGTTGCTGACACCGGGGTCAGCCATTTATCCTTATAGACAAGTTTCCTTTTTTCTACTTTCCTGTGTGTTCCAAAATGTCTGTAATAAACAGATAGCAATTGCACCTTGAGTAAATTAACTGTCTAAAAACATAATTTCTTCCCTTCCCCACTGCCTATTTTCCTATTAATTTTGGAGACAGAAAGATGCATGTGTTCCCCACATTGCATGCTCCTGATTGGTCCCACTAGTTGGTAGGGTAAAGAATGCCATTTGCAGAAAGTGAAAGAAAATGGATCTAAGAAGCTGCTAATAGTGGTTAATGACTCTGTCTAATCCCTCCCAGACTTCAAGGATGGGGTATGAGGAAATCTCGAGTTCTTCAGTTCCTTTATTTGTTTACCCTGAGCCTCTGGGTAGGAATAATTTTCCTGCCAAGTTATCAAAAAACAGGTAGAGTAAATACCTTCACCAGGGAGAGCTGGACCCTGTGAGCCTCTAAAGGAAGAAATGAGTCAACACAAGAGTAAGACATTTGGGACCGCATCTCACAGACCTGCACAGTAGGACTGTCTCTACTGGTCACATGCCTGTGATGTCATGTCTCTAACAGGAGCTCTCTCTTGGATGGGGATTCTGAGGGTTGTCACCATTTAAATGACACCATGGGTCGGGGGGGTGGGAGTATAGGGCCAGAAAAGATTTTGCTCGCTCCTTTCCAGCCCCAGTGGAGGTCCTCAGAGGGCTTCTGAGGGGCCGCCCTGGGGTGGGAGCTGTTCCTTTCCAGGAAGAGGAAAGCGGAGTTGGCAAGCCCCTAGCACTAACATGTCAATGTTGATGTCCCTTCATTCTCCACTGCTCTTGTGGAAAAACAAGAGGAAGTAACTCACTCATCAATTGCAAGAAACATTTAGGGCACTACAGGAAAAACCGGGCAAGGCTCAGAGGATGAATGGTACTCAAATCCATGCTCTCAAGAGGAGGAGAGGAGGGTTTCAGCTTCTCCTGGCTGAGAAAACTGAGCAAGAGGGTTATACAAGGCCAGGGACTGCCCTGGCCCACGGTCTTGACCTTGAAGACAATTGGAGACAATAAACTCAGAGGAGAAGGCAAAGCCAAAGAACATATCCAAGACTACATGGCACCACTGGATGTCAAAGTGCCAGAAGGATCAGGGTGTTTCCAACTCTGGAGGGATGCAAGCTGGGCCTGGGGGTCTAAGTCTGAAGACAGGGTAACTGCTCATTCAGAACGAGCAGCATAAGAGCAAACAAGGATGGAGTTTGAATGAATGAGCACATCAATGAGTGAATGAACAGAGGGCTGGTGTCATGGGGACAACGCTGGAACATGCTCCGGCAGGAAGCTTTTGGGCTCCAACTAAAGGATGATGACGGGGGGTTGTCCAGCTTAAAGACAGAACCAGCATGGAAGTGGCTCAGTGTTGGCTGCAAGCAGAGCAAAGGCCTGGATCATTATCTCCAAAACCCCATTTCTCAGAATGCTTGTCCCAGGATATCATCCTTGAATAAATAATTCCCCAATGAAATAATTTGAGGAGGGGCTACACACCATGGGCTGGTAATGGAGCCCTATAATGCACTTATTGAAAGCTCTGAGACAGAACATGCTAAAGAAACCTGTTGAACCAAACATTTCTCAAATGGGTGAGGCCATAGTACATCTCTCGTCCATTAAAAAAAAAAAATGCCACATAAAACACCAATTAATACCATACGGGACATGAGCCCTCCTCTGAATACACTTTGGGGAAAGCTGGCCTGGGTGCATGATCCCTTCAACTATTTTTTGTTTAAGATTAAAGGCAGCACCCACAAGTATTACACAGTCAGCCCTCCATATCTGCAGGTTCTGCATCCCTAGATTCAACCAACCACAGATGGAAAATATTTTTTTAAAAAACAAAACTCCAAAGTTCCAAAAATGAAAAACTTGAATGCAGGCAACTATCTACATAGCTTCACATTGTTTTAGGTATTATAAGATGATTTAAATTATACGGGAGGATGTGTGTAGGTTATATGCAAATACTGTGCCATTTTATATAAGGGACTTGAGCATGCAAGGATTTTGGTATCTGAGCGGGTCCTGGAACCAATCCTCACCCCCATACTGAGGAAGGGCTGTAGTCTCTCCCTCCCTCCTTCCCTTTCCTCATTCTCTCCCTCCCTCCTTCCCTCCCTCCTTCTTTACCCTCCTTCCCCTTTTTTAAACTGGGGGTTCCCTTTCATTTCGCTCTTTTCCTTGCCCACCTTCCCTGACAATGCACAGCCATTCCTTGGGCCTGAGAGTTGATGTCCCACCATAGCTGTAGCTGACCCAGCTTCCCCTCATCCCCGGAGCCATCCAGAGATCACTATCTCAGCAATGTGCAAATGGTACCGAGGGTGGGCACTGCTCCGACAATGGCCCTATTAGCTGCCAGCTCCATTTCACCAGCCCCCAGGTTAATTGGCTCACATGACAGAGATGGAGAGTAAACTGCACCCCATTAAATTGATCCTCTCTGGGTAACAATCCACTGTGCTCCCCACCTGTTTTCACAAAGCTTCCAAGAGACAGGTGAAGGCACCGGGCTTAAAGATGAGGAATGGTTTCTCATTAGCCTCCCTGTTCTAGAAGACGGCCTGGGCCCCCTGTCCCCTCCCCCATCCCCAAGCAAATCCAGTGGGATCCCCACTTCTGTGGCCTTTGATAGCTCCACAAATTCATCAAAGGCTCTGCCTCTGGGTTTCTAGTCTTCTGTGGAAATAACTGCTCTTTATTTCTGAGAAGCTTTAGGTGAGGGTTTTTTGGGGGGGGGGCGGGTTGTCTTTCTTTTTTTTTAAAGCACATTTAGAGTCTCCCCAAGACTTTTCAAATAATTGCCAGATCTTGGAGTCTAACACGCTGTTTCATCATATTCAAACATTGACTGCCCGGGTGGAAATCTATATTCCTTCTCATACTTAAGAGCCTTTTCCCCTGAGTAATGTCTGCCCTACTATTTTATTCTAGGTACTATCGATCTTCCTGCTCCCCTCCAAAGTGCCTTGCAGAGTGCCAATAATTTTGTAATAGAAACCTTTTATTAATGGACTCCCCACAGCTTAATTCTTTTTAGATAAGTTTAAGCGTGCACACACACACACACACACACACACACACACACACACGAGAAAGAAAGCAACAGTTGACAAACTTTTATCTGCCCCAAAAGCCAGGCCACCTGTGGAGTGGCTTATAGGGACTTGGGGGTATGGAGTGAGCAGGCGGCACTGTTATAAACAAAACTTCAACCAGCTGCTGGGGAGCTCTGAGTCACCCAAAGCAAGCAGGATGTTCCACTAATCTACAGACTGTTTGATTACACCCAGAGCCGAGTGGCACCAAGCCCAGCGGTGACTGATGCATCAGGGCCCAAGGCAGCCAAACACCTCTTAGCTGGCTGTCCCAAGATGCCTCTGGAGCAGCTGTGGGCTGACATGTCGTACGTGTTTGACGTGAGAAAGAGTGCATTTCTTTCCCAAGATCAGCCTCTACACAGAGAGATTAAATCAGTCCCATATAGAGGAATTGGTTTTCCCACGCTGACCTGTGTTTGTGAAAAGCTGTCAAAAGTTCTTGCAAGTGAAGCTAATCAGAATGAAAGTGCTGACAGGACAGATCATACCCACAATCCGAGTACCCTGACCACAGAAGGAGCCTCACCACTGAAACCCTCCAAGGAGGTCAGCAGCGGGACCCAGGGCAGGTGCTTGCGGAGGCCTCCTCACCTGCTACAAACCTGGGCCTTCCCAGCAGTAAGGCCTTTGTGGCCTTGGCTACAAGGTGATTTCACATTCTATAATGACAGCAACTAGGCAGAGGTGACTTTGGACTAAGCAGAATCCTGACAGAACAGATTTAAGCTAACTAGCTCTATGATTAAGCAGAGAATAGGACAGCTAAATTCACCATATGTTCCTCCCCAAATATTTACCCTATTCGCCTGTTATCATGCCAGAAATCCCTTCAACAGGGGAAGGCTTAATATTAAGACTTTTAAAGCCATTAGCACTGTAGTTTAAATTAACTTGCCCAAATGGTCAGTCGGTTGGTTGGATGGTGGTTGGTTGGAGGATGGGAGAGATGAGTGGATAAAAGTATAAATGGATGGAAGGAGAGATGGAGGGATGGAGAGAAGGCAGACTTAGGCTCCAGAAAATATAGAATAAGACAGTAGAACACACATCAGTAGGGGTAAGAAAATGAGAAGAGGAAAACAAAGAACATGAGAGACTGCCTAATAGGACTCATTTTGGAGAGGAGATGATGTGGACGACCATGACAATACTGGTGGAGAATGGAAGATGGAAATGAAAATGAAGATGGAAATCCTAGGAGAGGTGAGACAAAAATGAATATCTTCTTCACAATTTTGACCAAGTTTTTTTTACAGTCAGCATCTCAGCTGCGCGTAGAGCCATTAACCATCATTTCATTCCAGCCATTCATCCAACTACTACACTAGTCCCTTCCCTTCTCCAACTCATGGAATGTAAAGGAAAACGACCCAGAGGGAAGATTGTCCGGTTAAGGATATTTAGTAACTGGACCCATGGATAGATCTTTAGAGTGGACCTCACTGTCCACAAGGGTTGCTGTGTGGCTTGGGAGAAGCACACACTCTCAGCAGCTGGAAGACCTGCATTCCCTGAACATGTAAATAACCTTGAACTCCTCTGGCATGTCTAAGTTCTCTTTTCTGGCCACGCCTTTGATCTCTTTACCCCGACTCAATATTCCGCCAAAGATCCGGAAAACGAAGTACATTTCAAAACCCTACCATTTGGCTACCAGTTGGCAGTGGAAAGATTTAGGAAAAAGCTAAAGAGTTGGCTGGAATGACATTGAGGGTCGAGTGAAGACTTCCTTTTTGACCTTTGGCCCTATCGGCAGGGATGATCAAGAGCTGATGAGCAACATCATCCTGCAACCTCCACCTGAAGTCGCCTCCTCCAGGGAAATGCCTGCACGCTCCAACGTTCACCAATCCTTTCCACGCCATGCAGAGTCCGACCCCCACAGCTCAGCATCCCAGTTAATCCCTGACTCTAGCTGCTTCCTGTGTACAAAACTGCCTCACCTGTCTTCTATGTCAACATCCCCATGGTGTCTGGAGGTTTTACACAATAAAAGGTTATTAATGAACGTTTGTTTAACGAGCATGCCCATGCAACTTTGGTAGAACTGAACTTTTAGCACAAATCATTTTGGAAAATAATTTGGCATGAGTCTTCCGGCAGAGACAATGGCTGCCCACCAATAATCATTCTCCCCATCTTTAGACCCCTGAATTTTAATTAGGCATAGCCAAGCTAGAAACTATATTTTGTAGTCTTCTTGCAGCTTAATACATGGCTATGGGACCAAGTCCTGACAAGGAGATGTGGGTAGAAAAACACGTGCCACTTCTGGGTCATGCCCTCGTAAGGAAAGCCCAGGTGCCCTCTTGACGTTTTCCTCCCTTGTTGGCTGGGACAGGATGGGAGCTGGAAAAGCCACCAGGACCAGAGGTGCAAGCTGGTGTGGACATGGCAGAACCGCTTAGCTCTGGTCTGTTATATAAAAGAGAAGTAAATTTCCTTCTTTGTTAAGTCATTATATTTTTGAGTTTCACTGTATTTGGGGCTTTCCTTCTAGCAATTTAATCAGTGTCCTAACCATTACAAGTTTTAAAATATCTTTGGCCAAGTAATTCCACTTCAGGACACACTAGTGAGGACATAACACTAAAACAGCAAATAACAACAGTAACAATAATAATGAGTTAAGCTTTTGTTCAATTTGACTATTATTTTTAATATAAAAAATGACAACATCCTAAATGTATAACATTAGGGAAATTTATATCACTGGTGCAACACATATGCCGTCAGGCCTTACCACTTCAGAGCCTTAACTTATCTGCATTTCTTTGCCCGAGGACTTCCTCTGCCCTTGCATGAGGCAGGCTGGAAACAACGGGAAACAAAGCCTTCTAGGAATTATCCACCAACCAATGATTGGCAGGAGTTGGTGTACACAGAACAAACCTTGGGAAATGCTGCCCATTTCATTTCAGAGATCACAGTACTGAGGTGCAAATGATTTACCCATGGCAAGAAATGGGTTAAAACTCAAGTCTCCTGCCTTTTCTCTTTGCTCACCACACCACACTGCAGTGTTAGGTGGGGTATAGATACAGCAACGCTGGAAGGCTTGTCACCTGTTCCTAGAAAAGGACTAAGAACCCAATGGGGGGTCAAAATTAAGAGTGGCATCAATGGTAGATTAAACCTAGTGACACTTTAAATGGAGAAAGTGACTGCTGATTCAGCTACGACACTTGTAGCCCCATAAAGCGGTTGTTCCCACTAATCACATTTAATGAACAGGTTCAGACCCCAGCTTTATTTAATTACTTCATTCAGGTAAATGGACTGGAGGGAAAATTCTTCTAGAAAGATCTGCTAGTAAATTTCAGTCTTGGTATCCAGGAGTCCATCTTCTGGGAATAAAATCAGAGGGGCACTCGCCCTGATGGACCCCTTAGCTTTAATGGCCTTACAGGGTCCCCCCCACACACAAGGATGGAGGGTTGTCCTGCCTCCCAGCCAGGTCTAACTGTGCATCGGTTTCCCCTTCTCAAGCTGATTTCTTGTCACTGCACAGCAAACCCACTGTTTACATCCATTCCCTACTGCGTCCTTTCTGTTGAGGTTCCTCTTCTTTATCTCATCTCCTCTGTCGCAATTTGTGACTGGGTGAGGAAATGCATCACAGAAAGAGCAGCTCTCTTGCCTTCATTGGTCCCTGTTCTGTTGGCACAAATGGTGGGCTGGAGATAAGGTGAGACTGGGCCTCCAAGGGTGGGAAACAAGCCAGACCCAAACACCAACCCCCATGCAGGTGTCTGCTTCCTCTTTGTCAGAGCCCTGCTATATTTACATTTAGAGATCTGGAGAACTGTGCTCACCAACCGTCTTTTTACCTTACCTACAAAGTCTCCTTTAAGAGCATGAAGAAACTGTCTCATCAGGGAAGGGTAGCCCCGTTTAGAGGATTCAAGCTGAGTGCTTTCTCTTGAACAAGAAAAAATTAAAATACAGCAAAGATCTCTCTCACATTTCCTTAACAACCAAGTTCAGAAGAAGGAGACACTCCTGACCAGCTAAATGTGTGTTTCATCTGAAGGTGTCCTCTTTAGAGAGTCACACCTTGGGCTGTCTTCATTTCTTTTACAAGTTAATTCTCCTTTTGAAAAACACAGAAGGGCCCCGGTCACCCAGTTTCAGACTCATCAACATCTTGGATCTTAACAGGCAACAAAAAATAGAAATGATGGATGAATGGATAAATAAAATGTATCATAAACATACAGTGGACTCAGCCATAAAAAGGAACAAAGTTCTGTTACATGCTACAACATAGATGAACCTCAAAAATACGCTAAATGAAAGAAACCAGATACACAGGTCATACATTGTATGGTCACATTTATATGACATATCCAGAATAGATAAATCCATAGAGACAGAAAACAGAGAGGTAGTTGCCAGGGCCTGTGGGAGGGAAAAGGGGGAGAGACTGCTTGGGGGTATGGGATTTCCTTTTGGGGTGATGAAAATGTTTTGGACTTAGATAGAGGTAGTGGTGGCACAACATTGTGAAAGTACAAAATGTCACTGAATTATATACTTTAAAATGGCTAATTTTGTTTTATATGAATTTGTCCCAATTAAAAAAAAATAGACGTGACAAATCAGGCAGCCACTTCTCTCCCCACAGACAAGCTGGATCTGTCTGAATGCTTGCGAAATAATTCATGAAAATTTCCAAATTTACAGAACACTCCACCATATGACAGGTGAGGCCTAGACAATCTTCCACAAATGCCTGACCAGAAACCTCAGACAGGTTCAACAGGGCCTAACTTTGAAGGAGCAGAGGGTCACTTGTCTGGGCTGTTTCAACTCTTGGCCTAGAACTGAAACCAACCTGGGAACTGATGTTCAGAGTGTGGGCAGCCTCTTTGAATCACTCTTTCCTCCCAGGGTATTTCTTTCTGAAGCACTCACAGGTCTGGTCTGCAGGCTAGCCCCATCCTGGAAGACCTAGTCAATACCACTTAAAAAAGAAGGGTCCTATTGACACCTGGGGGCTTTCATTCTGGGAGAGCTGTTTGACCTGAGAAGAAGGTCAACAGTTGGGGAGGAAGTAGAGGCTTGGTGTGGGGTAAAGGGGGTTGGGGGGGAACATATGGGTTGAGCCAGGCAATGCAGATCTTGCTTAAATTGCTTCTCATTCTAAAGAACTATTTTTCTAACGAGGGCACCAAGTTCCTCATTTCCCAATGCAACTGTGTTACCAAGCAAGGACTTGTGTGCCCTCGGCACAGAAAGTCGAACTCTGACAGCAGGTGTTTGGTGTAAAGTAAGTGTTTATTTTCAGGGTGCCACACAAGAATAACACGGAGCTCATGCTCAAAAAGCCAGAACTCCCAATGGCTTTCTGGCAAGGGTTTTTAAAGACGGTCTTATGGGAGAGGGTCATAGGATGCCTGACCAGCTCCTGGACCTTCTTCTGACTGGTTGATGGTGAGATAGCAGGTGATGTTTTGAGAATCTCAAGCAGCTGGTTCCCAGTCTTGGGTCTATGTATTTGTGGTCAGCATAGCCACCATTCTCCACTTGGCTAGGGGTCTTAGTTTCTATAGAACAACTCAAAGATATCATCAGGTTGTTATCTACATCCCTCAGGAGGAACTAGGAATCCTGTGACTCTAGTGTCCTAATCATTAACTGCTTGAGCCTGCTCTTTGGAACTCGAGGAAGGCCTAGGAGACCGAAGCCTTTTTTACAAAGAAGAAACAGGAGACACAGAAAGGCTTTTGTACCCGAGAAGGTCCCACAGGGTCCTGCTTGGTTTCAGTCCCCTCTTTTCTTTGACACTCCTCAATCCTGAGGGGAACGGGGACAGAACAAGGAAGGGAATAAAGTTTTGGAAAGAGAGGTTAATCATAAACTCAGTAAGGGAATTCAGTTTCGGGGGACTCGATTAATCCCCACTCCTGTTTTAACTTTCCTCAAATCTTCAAGGGAATAGGGTGACAACTGCTCTGGCTATTTCCTGCTGAAAAGGGACACAGTCCTGCCTGGATCTGGGGAACAGACACCATTTCATCTGGACAGGTTTTTACAATCTGATTTGGCCCATACCCTGGGACACCCCACTCCCCCACTCCCAGGATCACTTTGGCTCAGGCAGAGGCATGTTACTCTGGGACCCCTCCCACACATTCCTGCGTGAGGTGGGAAGTGTCTTCTCAGACCCCTAGGGGAAGGTCACCAACCTCCTGCCTACTCTATGTCTTCACTTCTGATGGAAGAACTATCTCCCTGGCTCACCCACATGGGTTTCACCAGCTCAGGACCATCAGTCTAACAGCTGAAATTAGGATTTCAGGCTTTATAATGGGGGTTGGACTTTTAATCAGTCACCTCTTGACTGCCCACTTGATCTCTCTGCCTCCCACTGGAGACAGGACTTGGGTCTTACAACTGGTGTCTCCCCCACTGTGCCCAGCACATAGCAGAGCCTGAAAGGTCATCTGCTAAATGATCAATAAGTTAATGTCAGAAATTCATATGAAGCACTGGAAAAAGCTTTGAGGGTAAAAAATGAGAAGAGTTCCCCGTCTATTAGGAAGGTCAAAGAGCTGCTATACAATACGACAGATGCTGGAATGGAGGTTTGTATCAAAGGCTTTGGGAGCACAGAGGAGACTGCAAGTGACCCTCTGGGGAAAGTCTGGACCTGCTGAGCAGGAGAAGGTGGAAGGAGTTGGACAAACCACAGAGGAGAAATGAACTGGGACCTGAAGGATGAGGAAGAGTTCACCCAGGACAGAGGGGTGGGGTATCTTAGAGACAAGTCAGTCATTCAAGGGTAGACTTTACTTCTAAGTCCTTTGGGCAATTGGCTTTTCCCTTATTTTCCTTTCTTCATTTTTTTATCTTTTTCTTTTTCCCTTTGGAATAACCAAGTGGCCTTCTTCTATGGGTATTTTCTATTGCCTTGGTTTAAATGTTTTTTAAAAAAAAAATAAAAGGAAAGAAAACAAAATGGGATCATCTTTCTACACATACATTAAAAAATAGAGTAGCACACACGCCATAAGATATATGTCATTGATGGATTTTTTTTTTACATTCTGTTCTGGTCTTAGCTTAACAGACAAGTTCTTGGATGGGTCCTGATGGGACATCAGATGTGTTCCACCTCATGTCCTCCTGGCTCACCTTTTCACTCTAGCCAGTGATGAGGCAACAGCTGTGT
Organism: Balaenoptera musculus; assembly: GCF_009873245.2. Classification (NCBI taxonomy): domain Eukaryota; kingdom Metazoa; phylum Chordata; class Mammalia; order Artiodactyla; family Balaenopteridae; genus Balaenoptera; species Balaenoptera musculus. Next base: position 20,600,153 of record NC_045791.1, on the reverse strand, counting down.
GGAGGAATAACCTGACAACACCTTGTTTCAGCTGCCCCAGAGCTTCCCTGCAACACCCTATGGGACACCATGCATTTCTAACAGGACACAAGCCTGGAAGTGTGAGGAGTTAACACCTCCTGGGGCAAACCTTGACTAATGGAGGAAGGGAGACAGTGTGTACATTGGACAAACACTCCTGTCTTGTGTCTCCTAAGCAGATATTCCTTAGGCATATGCTGCATAGCTCCTCAAAGGGACCCCATTGGTATCAAGCCCCAGTGTCCCAAAGGGATGCCCAACTCACTCACTTAACAATGCCCTCTTGAATTAACTTTCCCTCCTTGCCTGTTACACTCTTCCCAGTACCTTGTGGTCACTTCCTAAAATAATACGGATGTAAGCCCTTCTCTCAGGCTCACACTTTTGGGAAAAACCGAGGTTAAGACAGTGGATAACAGAAGTGGCCCTAGAAAGCAGACTCTTGGGATGGGATTTTGGAATTTTTTCACTCATGGGTCAGAAACCCTCTGTTGCTGGTGGTAAATGAGGTGGTAACGAGCACTGGTGTGCAGTAGCATCACAATAACTAAGACTCTCACTGGTAGTCATCCTGGATGAAGCATAGGTGAAAGGTGAAGCATAGGCTTATGTGGTAGTGGTAGCCCTTGAATGGTAGGGACAATGTAATTTCAAGAATTATGGAGGTATGCACTTTTTGTCAATGACTTTAGATACTTTGGTAAAAAGAAAAAGAGAGGTCAACTGAAGATACATATTCAACGATCAACTTCAAGATACCCTGTGAAAGTGAAAATGTATCTTTTGTAGTTTTTAAGATAGAAGATATGGCTTATTTCCTAAAGCCAGAGACCAGGCTGTGCTAAAAACCATGGGCAGGATTTAATAATAAGGTTAGCAGAGCTCCAAAAGAGACTGAATGCACAGCCTCAATTGATCTCTTTGACGAAGTCAGAACCCTCAAAGAGCTGGTTCCAAAAACTCAGGATGGGGACATTTGGATAGATGAGCCTGCACACTTGGAATGCTCAGAATCTTCTTAATTTGCAGCCTAGCAAGTGGCTCCCTCTCCCTCGCCAGAAAAAAAAACAGTCTCTTCTCATCTGCAAACAGCAATAGGACCTCTCCTGAGGAAAGTACTTTGTAGGATGACACTTGTCCTCCTCAAGATCACTTTGCTTCCCCTCATAACCTCCAGACTAAAAATTGGAGTCAGGTTACAGCACAACCCAAGCAAGTAAACTCAGCCCTTGCTATGGAAGGAAATAGCATATAAAACCAAAGAATTGTAAGACCTGCTCAGACCCCTAGGGGAGGGTCACCAACCTCCTGGCTACTCTATATCTTCACTTCTGATGGAATCATTATCTCCCTGCATCATGTGTTTCTACCATGAGCACAAGCCTGGTTATATATGCCAGAAGGAGGGAGCAGGTGGATGGATCTTGAAAGTTGAATATAAGGCTGGATAAGGAAGAATTTTACTGAGATCAGACCATTGTCCCATGAATCTGGGTTTAATATTCTTCCTGGCGAGGATACCTGGACAGTCGTAATACACTGCTAGGCTGTCTCCTTGAAGCCTGAACACAACAATGGGACTCAAATGCAATAGAGATTCACCAGACTGTCTCGGTGGGGTAATGGGGGAAGAGGGAAAATGGAAGGCTCAGGAACATGTAAATGTTAAAGTGGATTTGTTATGTAAAGCTGAGAACCATCCTCTAGGCTGTGTTCTCTGAAAGGGCCTACAGGGTACACACTTTGAAAGGTATGCACTGGTGAAGGAGTGCTTTCTGGACCATCTTCACAGACCTTGTAAAGCCCGAGGGCCTTGGTGCTGTACCTATAGTGCCTAGTAGATAAATGGCCTTGTTCATAAAATTCTCTGAGAGTCTCTTTCAGACAATATCAATGGGGACCATCCCTTCTGATTCTTAAGCTGATACCCTTAAAGACAGCATTTTCAAATGTCACAGAATTTACACATTGAAAAATACTCTCAGGACCTTAAGCAAGTAGAAATGTAATATTATCATTGCTTTCTCTCTGTGTCATGAACTTGACCCCCTTTGGAAACGAATAGATAGCTCCCAGATGAAGAAAAGTGTATAATCATCTACAGAGGGAAGAGAAAGAACTTCTGAAGCAATGTCATACCAACTTCAAACAGGGAACAAGCCAGTAACTTCAAAAAGCATTTATATAAATCCAAACCAAAATTTTGGGCACCCCACGTAAATCAAGTCAATTTTGTGGGAAGTCTGATAGAGCAAACAGTCCTTTGAAAAACTTGTATGCCTCTGCCTTTCCTCTGGCTCGCTCTGCGTAAAGGAAATTTAGGACCCTATGCATCCCCGCTCCTGCTCAAGAGTATTTAAAAGCTCATAGATTCTCAATATTCTGTCACTGGAACAGACTTAGAGCATCCCAACCAGTAGTTCTCGGGCCCAAATGTTATAGAGTGAATTACAGAACTTTAAGAAAATGCAAGATTCCGAATCCCAACCCTGGAGATTTTAATGTAGTAGGTTTGGAAGGGAGAGGTCCCCAAGCAATTTCAATAACCAGCCAGGTTTGAGAACTGGGTCTGTCAATCCTTCACTGTAAAATCTCAAAGTTAATTGATTTCATAAATGTATGTTACACACACACACACTTGCAGAAGAAAAAAACCAATAGATTCTGGACAGAGAAAAACAAACAAACAAACAGTTTGCATCTTTTAGTCTTAGTTTCACCAAATTCAAAGCCTGAGGCAAGGACTTATGTACAAGTATTTTCAATAGTTTATCTTAGGCAGCGATCCCAGGGAACAAGTGTGGGCAACTAGGAATAATGAAACAGAGAAAAAGGGTACATCTCCAAGATAATCATCACAGTAAGTACCTGAGGGTCAGCCCCACTGGGGACTCTGATGGTCTGTGTAAATGTACCTTAGGATTATACAACTGAAGAAAAGAAGATAGGAGCATTTATCCACAAGCCTCTATTATCCTTAGTCAAGGATGCTCCATAGGGTGGTGATACCTCACGCTGCAGGTTTTTTAATGCATCAGCATGGCTGAGCATCTCTTGTGAAGTAGCAGAGAATGTCCAAGGTAGAAAGCAAGAGAAATGAGGATCAGTTGAAGAACAATGCTCTCAGGATATAATCGTATGCAGCTGGTGACCACAGCAGTGCTGAAATTTAAAAGGCGGGCCAAGATAATATGAAGCAAGGTACATAAGCTGTCAGATAAGTCCACCCCTTACACTGCTCAGCTCTGCTCAAGCCTTACTTTAAGTCAAAACCATCACAGAACCTTCAAGGTGTTAGCCAGCCAAAATCTCTACAAAAACCTTCAAACAGCTTTAGTGGTATAAACTCTAGTCCCTGCTGATGCCAAGGCCATATCTGGTATTTTTCATCTCCCTCCTCCATCACTTGTTGTAGGTTTCCCTCACCCTCAAGCCAGCAGTGACAGTTCAGACCTTCATGCTCTAAGAATCAGAATCCTCAGTGGCTTTACTCTTCTTGGACTGTGGTTGCTGCACTTGCTCATTTACAGTTAGCACAGAGACACCCCAATGAATCCCCTTCATTCCAGATACAGTCCTTCCTGTCCCCATGGTGTAGCAGCAAGTCTAGTTCTTAATGATAGTCAGGGTCAATCACTCCTGCAAATATGGTCCATCAGCATAAGGAGCCTAAACTGACTGGGTGGTCATCATAGCTTCAGATCCAGCAGAACCTTAGCTGGGTACCTGGCCTGTGGTTCTCTAGCCCCTCTCACCAAAACCCCAAAACCAGGCCTTCTAATCCAGCACAGCCTAAGTTTTCAAGGATGAGAAGTATGAATTCCACAAGCAGGTCATGGGAATTGTTGATGTTGATATTAGAGGGCAGTCCTCTTAGATCCTGGACCTATGTAATCTAGCTACTGAGGACAAGAGGCAAAAAGCGACAATGACACAATAATACTTCTTCAAGGTCCTATGCATTTTTAAAATACTTTATGACTTTAAAGGATTTTATAAACTGGGCCATTATAAATATCAGGTGCTATGAACACAAGGCTTCTCAAGAATCTATAGAAATGTTAGAGACTGGGGGAAAAATGTACTGGTTTCAAAATACAAAAAAAGTAAAATCACAAAATCTAAATAAATATTTAATTCAATAGCTACAAATATAACAAACTTGACACTGTCACCAATTGCTAAATTTAATACGTGTAAAAATGGAATTATATTTGAAAAGAATTTGCAGGCTAGATTTTTCTCACATCAAAAGGATTTCTAATTATTCATGAATCATGGACAATTCTAGTCAATTACAAATAAATACGTTATAATGACTATATAATTTTAAAATCTAATTTATAAAAATCCATAAAACTGTGTGTATGTGTGTGTTTAATGTGAAATATGGGTGCTTTGTAATATGTATGCTTGGATGTACAGTGGGAAATCTCTCGGAGTAGTAGTTTGGTCCATAAAATTCTTAAATCAGCCTTGTTTATAAACATCAACTTGATATTATCATTCCTGTGATTATGTCATTAATTCTAATTTATAGATGTGTTGACTTCATATGGAAATATCTTTGACTCTTCAACCTGAAATCAGAACATACCTGTTAATATGTATTATTACAATTTAAAATTTTAACAAATAATCTTGTGTGAAATAGCTAATATATTTAAATTAATCCTTCTCAGGAAATACACTCTATTATCCATTAAATGATAGTTTTACCAATGGCAAAACTGGTCCACAAAGTTTTACCACTGAATAATACTGATTAGAAATTCAAGTCCCTGGACTTCAGCTCAACTCTGAACTGTTTAATCCAAAAGGAACAATCGGTCCTGCTTTATATTATCATAAATTATCATCTTTTTCAGATCACTTCCTAGTTTTCTCAGGAGTAATTGCCAGTTGGGATTATATTCATTTACAAAAGGATTATGAAATTTCAATAGTTTAAAATTTAACAGGCCAACCTGGCAGAACTGTCAGAGATGAACGATGCTTTAGGGGCATAAAATTTTAAAAGATACATAGTGAAGATGCTGCTCCAAAGATCTGTTTACCGAAGTGTGTGGTAAGATGGTGGTGGTTTCTTTTGGACAATTTTGACACCATTTCTAATGAGAGAAGAGACCAATATTCTATTTTGTTTAACCGTGGAAACAGGTGGGACCCGAAGCTTCTTCCTCCTCCCTCCTGGGAATAGATTTCGGGTTCACAGCAAAATTCCCCTCTCTTTCATTCTGTGAGATTTCACAACAGAGGCCCACTGGCTATGCTAAGGCACTCTAGTTATTTTGCAAACCAACCATCAGAAGAAAATGCCCACAGATGACATAGCACATCTCGGTGTGAAGACTGTGGAAATGGTAGCATTATTTCAGTGCCCTCTTGACTGTTTTACGCCAGTGTATTTCCTGTGTCTGAATCTTCTAGGCAAAATCTTACCTTAAATTGGGCTACCTGATATCAGCTCAAAGCTTTGCGGTTTTTCTTGAATAATATAGGCCATTTTTGAAAGTTTGGAAAAAAAGACAAGAGGATTTACCTATCTGAGGTTTATGGGAACTTTAGACACATGTCTCTTGAGGTCCTTCAGAGAGACAAACAGTCTGATACCAGGAGCCCCATTATTTAGCCTTCCTTAAACACCAGGTCAGACGTTTTGCTTCCCTGTTTCCCATTTCTGTTGTCAAGAGATGTTCCAGCTTTGCTCTGACACCCCATCTTCATTGTCTGTCCTCACCTCTGCCCCCGCCACCCAGGGAATCTGTTTATGAATCCATCTGGTTAGTGTCTGAAAGCCACAGAGCTACAGTGCTGGCGGCCCGGACCCCAGCTACCAGCAGCTCACTCTGCGGACCAAAAAACAAACACAAAAAAAAACACGCAGGTTTTTGTTGTTGTTTTTAAGTTGATGAAACTAACAAGGTCCAGTGACTCCTTTGGAAAGCTGGGACTTGGTGATAAATGAAAATTGAAGATGAGATTATTTTTTTCAAACTTCTCCTCCATCCATTTTTTAAAACTACAAATTTAAAACTAGAAATCATCAGGAAAAGTGATTGAACTTAGGGGCAATGCCAGTGAGCCTGGCGTCTCTTAAGTGTGTTTTGAGAACCCATAGAGCCCACAGTGGATTCCTCCTCACACATAATTCTGTAGAATTTGAGAACCTACAGCTGTACACAAATTTAGAGAAAATATCTCATAATATCTCAAAATATCGCATCCTGGCAGAGCTTGTAAATAAAGAAGCATGCGTAGTACATGAACATGCTGTCCGTGTTTGCATTTCAGGAAGGGGGACTGTAAAGCAATAGAGCAGGGAAGGCAGGACCTGAGTCAGCCCTTGTGGGGTTGCTGCTTTCAGCGCTCTCTTGATGAAACCCAGACGCCCACACAAAGTCAGCACAGATTTGAGGAAGGTTTACCAAGTGTCTTGGGGAAACTTCTGTGGCCTACGAATGGTTGTCTGAAAATGCGTGCCTGAGGTTTTGCATAGCATGCCAGGAGTGCTGCCCCGGAACCGCTTAGGGAGTGCACAGCATCCCTTAGGCTCCACTGCCTGAGGATTTCCAGGGCTGAGGGATGAAGAAATGATGCTCCCGACACTCTCCCCAAGCAGTCGGGGTTCTCTTTCTGTCACATAAACAGAGCCTCGTAGCAGCATCTCTGCAGACACCCGTCCTTGGCTTCAGCACTAATTTCAATCTCCCTGGGGTAAGTCATAATAGGAGGGAGAGAGGACCAGAGAAAGCAGCTCTTAACTGGACATTGTACCATTTAGCTGACTCTGACTCTGAACCTCAACTGCTTCATCTTTAAAATGGGGATCATAATTCTTATATAGCTGGTTTTGAGAAACAAAAGTATGTAAAAGGACTTGGAAAATATAAAAAGCACTAAGTAATGAAAGATATAATTGCGAGACGAGGCTCTGATACCAACTAGTTGTGTGATCTTAGTGATTATGAATAAAACCACTAAAGGCCCTTCTGAAAATGCTGTGAGCCTGTGATAGATCAAAGAAGAATTTTAGAGCCAGGGGGGGCTTCCCTGGTGGCGCAGTGGTTGAGAATCTGCCTGCCAATGCAGGGGACAGGGGTTCGAGCCCTGGTCTGGGAAGATCCCACATGCCGTGGAGCAGCTAGGCCCGTGAGCCACAACCACTGAGCCTGCGCGACTGGAGCCTGTGCTCCGCAACAAGAGAGGCCACGATAGTGAGAGGCCTCTCACCGCGCACCGCGATGAAGAGTGGCCCCCACTTGCCGCAACTAGAGAAAGCCCTCGCACAGAAATGAAGACCCAACACAGCCAAAAGTTAATTAATTAATTAAAGAGCCAGGTACTTTCTGTCCGGCTAATACGATGCTCAACGCAAATGTGTTCTCTCGGCCTGATCACGTGGAGTCAGTTCTTCTAGTTTAAGTGGTGAAACCCATCCTCCTCTCCACTTCTCCCCCTCTGGTAGTCTTGGGTCTACTTTAGAACTTTTCCCTCAAAGCGCCGTGGCTTTGGAGAGGAAACTGAACCCTTCCGCAGAGGGTCAGGCAGCTCCGTTCCTCTCTCTCTTGAGTTTTAATTCTATGAACAAACGAGTACTGAGTGGCCTGAAAGGTGAATTAATTTGGGAGCTTAACAAACGCTGCACCTATGACTGTGGGCAGCCCGAATCTGCTTCCTAATTGGCAGAGATGGCCACACCCAACCTCCCTCTGAGAGCATTTCCGTTAGAGTTGACTGTCCTAATTAAAACTGTGACCCAGATATAGTCCCCTCTGCTCCAGAGAGCTGATATAACTGTCTCTGCAGGAAAGAGTTTCCAGTTTGAGTTTTAAGTACATTAAAGCGAACTAGACTCAGATTTCTATCAAGTCAACCTCAAAAGCAGTGAAGGAGGTGATGTGCTCAGCTGGGGAAGAGGAATTGGGACAGAAGCCTTGAAGCTCCCAAGCTGCCAAGAGTTGACCTGCCCTGACCCAAACCATCACGCTCAGCCAGGTTGATGCCGGGCCCCAGTATGCGCCGTGGCCATGCCCATCTCTGTGCCTCTGCTTTTGCTCTGACTTCTCTTCCAGAATTGCCTTCTGCTCTTCTTTTCGGTGCTTCAATTGGTCACGCAACAAACACTTCCTGAACACGTTTTGTGGTTCAGCACTGGGCTAGGTATTGTGGATCTAGAAAGATAAACCTGATATGACCAAGGCTCTCAAGGAGCTTGTTTCCTGGCAAGGGAGATGGGGCATGTGCCCAAGTCATTCTAGTAGCAAATATGCAGGGAGAGTGGGATGAATGCCTGATAGAGTGGCTAGGAGAGTATGGAGAAAGGAGAAATCCCTTATGACAGAAAGGGGTGAGGAAGGCTTTGTGGAGGAGGTGGCATTTTGTGGAAGCCTCGATAAAGGTTTCAAGAGACTAAGACTGGGGCTTCCCTGGTGGCACAGTGGTTGAGAATCTGCCTGCCAATGCAGGGGACACGGCTTCGAGCCCTGGTCTGGGAAGATCCCACATGCCGCGGAGCAACTGGGCCCGTGAGCCACAACTACTGAGCCTGAGCGTCTGGAGCCTCTGCTCCTCAACAAGAGAGGCCGTGATAGTGAGAGGCCCGCACACCGCGATGAAGAGTGGGCCCCACTCGCCGCAACTGGAGAAAGCCCTCACACAGAAACGAAGACCCAACACAGCCAAAAATTAAAATAATAAATAAATAATAAATAAATAAAAAAAAAATTAAAAAAAAAAAAAAAAAGAGACTAAGACTGGCACAAGGTGATGTGGAAACAGGGATTGGCTTGGCTGGGTCTGCAGGCCTAATAGGTCCAGGAAAGGATCTGAAGGGACAGTGCAAAGGAAGGGAAGAAATGTTTATTGAGCACCTACTATGTGCAAGTCCATATGTCTTCATATAGTCTATATTATCGCTCTCCGTAGGTTTTACTATTCCTGTTTTGTGGTTGGAAAAACAGAGCTTCAAAGAAACTAAGTCGCTTGCTTTAGGTCCCAACAGCTAGTGAGTGGCAGATCCAGGACTTTTAGGCATGTCTGCCCAACTCCAAAGCCTGTCCACTTTCTCTACACGAAGCTTTCTCTATGGGAAGGATCTGAGACTCGAAAAGGCAGATTACAGAAATCTGTATATTCACTTCCTAGAAAGCTAAAGAAGTTGGATTTATCCTTCCTCTTTGCTCAGTTGCTCAAACTCTACCCTTCCCACTAGACTTTGCACGCATGTTCCAAGCCTTCTGATATTCCCAGTTACTGTTGACAGGGTCCCATTGCCCCTGTAACATAATTTATTTGGCCCATGTGAATCTATCATAAATCCCCAGTAAAGATGCAAGTTCTTAAGGAAGAGGAACTGATCTTACCCTTCGTCCTTACCCCTGAATGAGCAGTTGTGGAATTAATTATCTCTTTTCAGAGAAGATGTAGAGATCAGCAGTGGCTGCCCCTCCCCAGTATGGTCTGCCTGCACTGATGTTAGAATTAGTGTGGACTCCTCAGTTCCCCAAGACCCATCCACAGACATTTGCCTTCCCTGAAGTTTCTCTCTACAAGGAAGTCACAGGGAAACATGCCTAGTTCTGCTAAGAGCAAACAACTCAGTGGGCCAGGGGGCCACAGCTGGCCTTGCTTACTCATACACTGGCCTGAGAGTTGATTATGGAGTTTTTACTGATGGCTCTAAAGAGCTGCACCTCCCTCCCTAAGTGCAAAGGAGAAGTTCCCAGCCTGGAAGGAGACACGGCCCCAGGCAGCTCCAGCTCCCACGTGGAAAGGCCTGCAGATGGTGCCAATTCACAGCCTAGGAATTTACTTGGGTATCTCTGAATTTAGGGCCTTGATAGATGTGTCAAAGGGAGGAGGTTTCCCACTGGTGTGGATTTGATGGCCCTGATCATTTCCAGACCATTTAACACTTCCACTGTTATAATGGTTGATTTTCCAGGTCACAAATTTCATGGGCATACTTGCTACTTACAGGATAACTATTGATCATTTAATTGCAAGGTAAGTACCAGGAAAAGGATGAGAAAATCACATGGTAAACAATTATAGCCTACGTGCTTGGTTATTTTTGAGTCTGCCTGGCTACCAGTCATTTATTTTCAAAGTAAAATTTAGTCCCAGAAAAACTCCCATTGGTGTACATAGGGATGATCAAAAAGCATCTTCCTTTTCATTCATAACTATATCAGCAGTATATTAAGTATGTTCTTATTTACTCTCCCTGAAATCTAACGTGGCCATTTTCTTTCCATGGTACATTCCCCAATGTAACAAAGTAGAAGAAGGCCTTCTACTTCTTCTACAAACCTGGGGGATACAAACCTGATAAAGAATCCCAATCCCAGCAATTACCAGGGTACCAATTACCAGATAACACCTTAGGCAGGATACTTAAACTCTCTAAGCCTTAGTTTTTCATTGGTCAGATGGAGTGAAAATACCTACTTCATGGGAATATTGTTAGCAACAAGTAAGATGATTGATGTAATGTGCCTGGTGCATAGCCCTAATGACTGTAAGTACCCATAAGGCTATTACTCTGTGTCAGCCACTGTCTTAAACACTCCATATTACGCATTGACTTGATCTTCACAACCACCACCATCAAGGAGCAACTGTTATCAGCCCCATTTTATGGATGGGAAACTGAGTCACAAGTAGCTTGCTCAAGCTCATCAGCTATCAAGTGGTAGAGCTAGGATTCCAACCCAGGAAGACAGGCTGCAAAGTCTGTGCTCTTAACCTCTGTACTAGACTGGTCCAGAGGCAGTGAGCACAAGTTATTTAAACTCAGAAGGTACTGTGTGATGATGTGGATTCACTAAATGAATGAGAGGATCAGATATTAGGTTAGAGGTTGTAGTAGGCGGTCTTTAAGATGCCTCTCAAGGATTCATGCCTCCTGGTATTCAGGCCTGTATGTAATCCCCTCCCCTTGAATGTGAGCTGGACCTAGTGACTCGAGTCTGAAAATTAAAATATGGCCAAAGTGATGGCATGTCACTACCAAGACTAGGTTGCAAGAAGATTGTAGTTTCCATTTTGGAGCCCCTTTTACTCTACTCCCTCTGAGGGAAGCCAGCTGCCATACTGTGAGCTGCCCCAAGGTCAGGTCCATGTGGCAAGGAACGCATGTCTCTTGGTGAACAGCCAGCCATCGTTTGCCAACAGCCATGCCAGTGAGTTTGGAGGCAGATCCTCCACAAGTCGAGCCTTGAGAGAACTGTAACCAGCATTGTCAACATCACCAACTTCAGCCCACAGTTTCTAAACCCAATAAGCTAAGCAAATACATGGTTCTTTCCAGCACTGTCAGATCCTTCACGAACAAACTTACCAAAGACAAACTTACAGCCAAACAAAAAGAGATAAGGAAGAAGATAGGTTTGTCTATTTGTTGGTTTATATTTTCTTAATAAGGACCATTCATGTCCCTGGCAGAGCGGAGGAGTGGGTGGAACTATATCTGCATCGGAAAGAATAAGACCCTGGTCCCAGTCCTGTCCCAGTCTCTCTCCTCTTCCTGTCTCTGCACTGAACAGCCACAGAGCTTTGGGAAAGTCTGTGAACCCTCTGGGTCTCAGTTGTCCCATCTGTAAAAAGGGGTGATACTTAGTCTGCCTGAGCAATGAAGTGGACTGAGCCAGATTACCCTTCAAGGATCCTTCTAGTTCTGAAATATATGATACTCCGTTGCTTTATTCAGACTGTGTTTTAACAGCTCTGTTACTGTGGTTCTCAAACTTTCTGGTCTCGGGACCTCTTTACTCTTTAAAAATTTCTGAGGATCTGAAAGTTCCTTTTGTCTTACAGGGATATATATATATATATATATATATATATAGACACACACACACACACACACACACATATATATATATATCAGTCTTTACTGTAGTAGAAATTGAAACAAGAAAATTTCTAAAAATTATTAGTTCATTTTAAAATAATAAGCCTATTACATGTTAACATAAAACTATAATTTTATGGAAAGTAGCTACATGCTATATTTTCTTAAGATAAATGAGAACAGGGGACATTGTTTTACATTTTTGCAATTCTCCTTATGTCTGACCTAATAGGAGACAGTTTCTCATATCTGCTTTTGCATTCATTCTGTTGCAACATCACATGTCGGGCAGCTTCTGGAAACTCCTCAGTACTGGTGGTGAGAGAATGAAAGTGAAAAGAGCAAACATCTTAGTGTTATTATGAAAACTGTTTTGACTTTACAAAACCCCTGAAAGGGTTTCTGGAACCCCCAGGGGTCCCTGGACCACACTTTGAAAACTGCTGTTCTGTTAGTACTGGTTGGAAATGCCAAGATTTCTTCTAAACGTTTTGACTGCCTACCCACCATCCAAAAAACAAAAAAACAAACAAAAAACACACGTATATACAACACACAGACACACACAAACACACACATACAAGGGCAATTTCCACACTTTTTTTCTAAAGCCTCTCTCTGAGAAACTGCAAGTCAAAATAATTCACCCCAAGGGACTTCCCTAGCCGTCCAGTGGTTAAAACTCCACCCTTCCACTGCAGGGGGTACGGGTTCGATCCCTGGTTGGGGAACTAAGATCCCACAGGCCTCGCAGCGTGACCAAAAAAAAATTCGCACCAAGCAGATCCTCTGCAGAGACTCTGCTCCTCAAGGCAGGGGTCAGCTCATCCTCCAAATGGTGGCTTCCTACTTATCTACAGAACCCAGTGAAAGTAACAAATGGCTTCTTGAGGGTCTCCATCTAGCTCTCCAATCAGATAAATAGCTGAGGAATTTCAGATGTTGCTTGCCTTTGAAGCTTTGGCTTCAAAAACAAACGCCTAGAGGAAATCAGCAATGAGCAGGCCTGCTTCAAAAGCTAGCAACACACACACACCCCCATCCAACAAAACAACAGGGACCCTCTAAAGCCTCTGCAGTCAGCCAACCAGGAAGCAACCCAAAGTGCGGGTGGGGGAAACATCAGACCAGTTGGGGGCTTTCTGAGAAGACCTTTAATAAAGAGCTAAGTGGAAGAGGAAATCCCTAGATCTGGTCATACTAATTGGGTGGGATATGAAGTCGGAAGGCTGCCCAACAAGGAGTTTTAGTTCTGGTTCTACCATCTTGGTGTTGGTAGCAAATGAATTTTTATGAAAAGGACAAAGGGGGTAAGAAAAGTGCTAAAGTTCCTTCCAGCTCTTTCATGCTGCATTTCTCACCAATAATGCACACAGGTCTATGGATATATTTCTGAAACAAAGAGAGGACACGGCCCCAATCCCATTTATGCCTGAAGTACATAACTCTTTCATTTATTCAACAGCTATCAAGACCCCAGTTTGTTGCAGGCACTGTTGTAGCACTGAAACAATGCTATTACTGAAGTGATATTCAGTGTTCTATCACTGAAGCAGTGACCGCAACAATGAAAAATGCTTGCCTTTATATTCTAGTGGGAGAGATAGACAAACAAAATATATCAGACGTCAGTGGTGATAAGCATCATAGAGAAACTTAAAGCAGGGAAGGGGAATATGGGCTATAGGGTCAGCCCTATAGTGTTGTTTTCAATTTTAAATAGACTGGTCATTGTAAGCAGACTGTATCTATGAGCCTTGGAATTTGAAATATTATATAACTTTGCATGAATTTGGCCATCATAAAGTCAATCAGCATTCATCCATTCAGTGAGTCGGTTTATCAGTCAGTCACTCAGCAAATATTTACTTGGAACATTGAAGACGTTGCAACTTTGGGAGCTTGGGGAGGTAGCCCCCTTGGGTGCAGATCAGTTATTGTTCAAGAGGCAGCATAGGGCGATTTGTTCCAGGACCCCCCACAGCTACCAAAATCTGAGGATGCTTGAATCCCTTATATAAAATAACATGGTACACTTGGCTCTCCACATCCATGGGTTCCGCATCGGCGGAATCAACCAGCAGCAGATACAGAGGGCCGACTCTACTTACCTGAAGGGTTGTTGTAGGATGTAGCTTTAGTCACACTTGACACTAGACATAAAACCACTCCCAGATGGTAGCCATCAAAGCAGAAATCAGAAGAGAAGTCCAGGAGGGAATTGTCTTTGGGCACATGAGACACTCCCTCATGGAACCCTCCCCCCAAAATAAATGGGGTCCAGTGAGATTTGAGACTTATTTGGATCCCATTTGGCTGATTGAGTCTTGGGAAAATCAGGTTACACTACTCTTTTTCAGTAGATTCTGCTGGGCTCCCAAAGCAGAAGGGAAAACAACTCCCACTGATGATTATAATTGACCAACAGAGCTGGCTGCAAAAGGGGCCGTTCCAAACAGATCAACTGATTTTATTAGAGAAGGAACTGGTTTTCCATGAAATAAAGGACTGTTACGCCTCTGCCTAACTGGAATCCAGGCTTTGCCATCCTCACTGTCCGAGTGCTGGCCAAACCCACTTGGGATATGAGCATCCCCACTCCTGCCCCAAAAATGTTGCCATCAAATGACTATAGCCCATTCTTCATTTGAATAAGAATCCTGCTCCATCTGTTAGAAGGAGCAATATCTGTTCATGCTAATCTGATTGCTCCTACAACTTGTATTAAAAAACATGGAGGTTACCAGAGGCTTTACTCTGACCTTTGATTTTCCAATATCGCATCTGGGGTAAGCTCTTCCTTTTAATCTCTACGGACAATAGGCAAAATATCACCGAGGGCTCTGCCGACAGAGGCAGAGATCATAGAGCATGTGTCCATGACCCCAGGTTAGATGATTATAGTAATGCTTTTTAGGCTCTTCTAATAAAGAATATGCTGAACAGGCTCCAATGTGTGCGTGCAAAAGTTTAATTGCTGTTAACATGTCACTCCCATCACGGAGGAGCAACAATGTCCTGACGGCTTGTCAAATCCCGAATTGATTTTGAAATTGCTTTAATGAGGCAATGAATAAGTTTGCAGGGGCCCTGGCCATCTGAGAGGCCTCCGCGGCATCAGCCCAGATCACCTGCATTTGCTTTGTTGGCCGCTTATAAATGAGGACAGGGCACACAGAGGGTTGCTGTATGGCGGCTGAGTATTTGCAAGCTCTGAGCTGGGATTTCAGTCCCTGTTCCCACCTCTGAAGTCCCTTCTTGCATTTTAGATTTGTTTTGAGGTGTGTGTGTTTGTGTACATTTCCCTTCCAGCTTCATCCTCCCCTCCCCCAATAAATAACTCCAACGGAAAGGGTTGGGCTGGTTTTTCTCAGAAGCACAAGGAAGGGTTACAAGTTCCTTCTTGCTCCTCATCCAATACGTATGAGAGTCGCTCTGAGAGTAACGCGCCTCCCTGTTTTGAGCTTTGTCCTGTCAATCAAGACTGACAGTGGATAAAGATGGATAAAGATGGATAGAATCAAGCTTTCTACCTGCATCACTGCCCAAGGCAGAGGAGATGAACAACTCTCCCTCTGCCTCCAAAATTACTGCACCCACTTTCTGTGTCCCCTGAAGGATGAGAAAAGTTGGTAATGGTTTTCCAGACTGTCAAAGGCTGGACCTCACGGCTCTTCTCAGTATCCAGCCAACTAAAACCTAGTGGGGCAGAAAGGGCCACGTTTGTTTTGATATCACGCTCTAATAGCAACTATCACCAGGTATTTCAACGTTGCAAGGAGGGTATGGGCACAGTACCAAAGAAACCTTCCAAATCTGACCAAATCTGACATGATGTGCCACCTCATTCCTGCTTAAGATGTGGTTTGGGATTCATGATGGGGAAATGGCGTTTCCCCGGCCAAGAGAACTGAATAAGCTTTCCTGTTTCCTTGTCTTTCACACGTAAACAACACCAACACTCTGACAATGGGGACAAATGTATGCCCAGCTTGCAGTAAAAATGAAAAAAACTGCCAGTAACACTTCACAATCGTCGTTTTTATTACCTGCCTCCCCCGCCCGGAACATTATTTCATTCAGAGCCAAGGTAGAGAGCCAAACTGCCTATTTCAAAAGGATATGAGCGCATTTTAGAAAAGCATCTGTGTGTATTATGTTCCGTGGGGCTGCGTCTCATTTATATAGCCCCTTTGCTTCTGAGTGCCTGACCGGCATCCTTATCAGGTACAGATGCCTTCAAGAAATTGGATGCTACAGCATCCATACATCAATGTTAGGATGATGTATTTTTCATGAAATCTGTAAATGAGGTCGACAGTTTAGGGATATTCTGGATGACAGACTCTATAATGGTTTTTGAGGAATGGCCTATTTCTCTCTAAAAGGTCAATTTAACCTTTTTTTTGAATGCTTGCTCATTACAGTCTGATCTGGCTACTTTGGCACAAAGCTCCCCCCACCATGGCATTCTGCGAGAAAGAGGTATTTACTTCTCTATAAACCAATGAGTAGAAATGCAAGTTGTTAACATGGAAGGGGTAGGTAGTTGGTACCTCTGGGGTTTCTGATATCTTGTCTTTTCTTATCACCAGAAACATAGTCTCAAGCTGAAGGAACAGATGACTTGGTCGTCAAAGAAGAGAGAGACAAAAAAGGAAAAAGAAAATGCTGAGGGTCATGAGTGCTAGGATTTAAAGTTCCAAAATGTCATTTTATACTCTCAGTGAAATTGGAAAGTAACCTCAGCTTCTGCCAAGACCTCTGTCTGTCCCAGAATCAACTGCACATTGGGGCCTATTATTATAATAAGTGTCTGACAGGGCTCAAGAGTGAAGGAAAATGGAGCTCTTATGTGCTGCTGTCCATTCCCCCATTCGACTCTGGGCCGCTCAGGGCTGAACGCAGGCACCCAGCACAACTCACACACCTCCCCACCCCACTGAAGGCCAAAAGTAGAGCTGAGTCCCAGGAAGGAGAGACACCGGAGACAAAGGTGACAGAAATGAAGCATGGCTCAGAGTGAAACTGACAACTGCCAGCAGAACCGGGAAGGCTGAAGTCTAGTCACCAGATTTGCTGTCTGGGCATGAGTGTGTTTTATCATTTTTCTGGGACCTCCTCTCCGGAGCTGCGAAATAGGAATAACAGGAACTCTGTACATGAAGGCAGTTATGAAGAAAAGGAAATGTTAGGGCTGCAAAGGCCTTAACAAAGGCCAGTTCTGTGAAAGTAGTAAATACTGAACTCATGCTGTAGATTTAGATCCTGATCCTGATCTGTATACACATCTGTATACATGTGTGTGTATACACACACACAGAGAGAGAGAGGGAAATGTGGTTTTAAAGATGTAATAGGAACTTTTAAGCAACTTAAAAAAAGGAAAATACCCTTCTATATTACATGCATTACTTTCTTATTGTCCTTACGATTAACAAAATGGTGTAGACAGTCTCTTCCAGATCAATGAGCGTGGCCTCAGGCCTAAACACAGGAGGGAAAATGAATCCTGAGTGACAGAGCCTGGCATTTCACTTGTTCCTGCCACCTGCTCTTGGAGGTCACCAGCACCATAGTATGTAATTACCAACCTCATGGCCGCCTCTTCCTTCCCCTCTCCCACTGGCTAATTGATGGCCTTCACACCAGTGCTAGGTCAGCCCTCTGAAAACATCCTGAGCAGGAACTATTCCTCCACCTAACAGATGCTGCTCACTCAGGAGCCCCCCAGAGCCAGGACCTCGGCGATGGCTTGTGTTTGCTCAGCCGTGAGAAAAAAATGATAGCGCAAAGAACAAGATTACAGATCTACTCAAGGCGGAAGGATTTATTGGTCCTCTTCCAGGAGAAAGATAACTGAGCTTCAGTTTCTTGCCTTTCTTTTCAGGTCCTCCTTGCTTCCCTCTGAAATTACACGCAGACAGTGAAATCACTGCCTCAGCAAATGCTGAAATATTAGAAGGAGTCCACATGGCAATGGGTGGATCACATCTGTCAGCGGATGCAAAGAGAGCCCCCAACCGCCCCCAGAGCTTCTGTACAAATGAAATACAAATCGCCAGCCCGAATCTGGGACTCTATGCCTAGGTGCTGTGCCGTGATACTGACCTCTCCAAAACCAGAACCAACTTTGCACCCAGGAGAATTTGGGGGAAACTGGTCTCTCTTCTTGCTCATCTCTGAGTCACTAGAGAATAAAGCTCCTAGCTGACTCCTGGAAGCATGTCGCTTCTTTCTCCCCAAGCAGCAAACCCCAACTCCCCTGGGGGACCCAGATCCTCTGTGAAAGGTCTGGTTTCCATTCTAAGCCCTTTTTTATTTCAGCCCATGATTGTAGCCCAGCCAAGACAGGACAAGAGGCTTCCCCTTGAAAACGCGAGGGCAGGGTACCACTCAGAGCTTCTGGTCATCGAATACCTCTGTAAACACTCTCACTTGAACCGCTCACTCTACTGATACACGTAAAGTTCAAAAAACACAAAACTGGCAGCAGTGCTATGTGCTAAGAGTCAGCTTAAAAGCAGGGCTTCAAAGGCCAGTGGGGTAGGCTAGATCTTTTTCGTAGCTAAAGCTATCTGTTTCTATCACTTGCTCTAGATTAGGGATCAGCAAACACAGCCTACAGGACAAATCTGGCTTGTTGCCTGTATTTGTAAATACAGTTTTTGGAATATAGCCATGCTGGTTCATTGGCATACTGTCTATGGCTGTGTTGGTCTCACAAAGGCAGAGGTGAGTAGTTATGACAGAAACTATGCAACTCACAAAGCCTAATGTATTTCCTATCTGGCCCTCTATAGGAAAAGTTTGCCGACCCCTGCTCTATTGGTTGTCCTGATATCTCCCAATTATTGTTAGTGGCAGCATTCATCAATTCATCCGCTATTGACTATTTTGGCTTATGATGGAAAAGCTCACATAATCCTTCCAAAAAAAGGAAACTCATATGCACGAGGTTCTGGTTTGAAGTGGCTACATACATGAAAGGTAGAGCTAACAATTACATGCGAGCAAAATAGTCCAATGATTTTTTTTAAAGAATGACAAGGCAGGAGTTGCATACATTTAACTGACACCCACACTGTGGACACTGAGCAAGTGCTTTAAAATCATGGAGCAAATAAAGATAAAAGAACTCTGCCCTGTAGAATATCAATGCAAAAAAAATTATTGAAGATTGTTTTGTATCAGACTCGACTCGCTGAAGTCCACAGATAGGAAGACAAAGGAAATCTCTTTAGAGATTTGTCTCAAATTTGTCTCGCTTGATCAAATACCAACTATTAAGTGATTCTTCACAAAGAAACCTTTTCATAAGGAGTAAATTTTAAAATGAGAGCAAAGAAATGGGTATTCGTTTTTCCACAGAATACATAATGCCAAATCTAGCCCACTTCCTGACTCTGCCCCACGCCTACTGGCCATTTTAGGAGTCATTGTTGAAACCTTCCTGCTGGTCTGATATGAAGTGAGACAAGGTCTGTGCAGAGCTCTGACTTGTATGTTTTCCAAGCAGTACGTAACTAGACCTTACAGCAAACTTAACTTGTCTAAGTCTCCCTCAAACCCCAATCCCTTGGACAGAACTTGACCCAGGTCCCATTGGCTTGGCCAAAAGAGTTGAAGGTTGACATGGATTGGGGGTGGAAGTGAGCTGGAAAAGCTCCCTCCTGGGCCAACTTGGACTTTCCCAATTGTTGGATCACAGACCAAAGGAGTTAAGTGTCCAGTATTGTGAGGCTCATGTTTGCACCACAGTCCCAGACGGCTGCACACATGCCCCACCCATTTGACCAAGCCCCTTTGGATGGTGGGCAAAGAGCCTTGAACCTCCCTATACTGACTCCAGGCTCGGATGGGGCAGGCACAGTCAGACAGGCAGGCAGCATCTACATCCATATCCACATCTCTCACACACATACACCCAGAGAAAGCCTATTTCTTGCAATTAAAATACAAGTCACATTTAAAATTCAAGGGCAGAAGGACTCTGCTGGAGTTGAAAAAGATGAGTGCTATAAATGCATCCCCTCTTTATTTGAAGCTCATCTCCCCATAGGACATGGTGCCCTTCCACCGTACACTGTTCACACTATTTTATAATTAAACTGTGTCTTATCCATCCATGAATTCCCGGCGTCTGGCATAGTATGTGGCAAGTAGGTGCTCAATAAATGTTTTTTCATGTGTCCATTCATTCAAGCAATAAATGTTTATTGAACACATACTATGTGACAAATGCCTTGCTAAGAACAGTAAATTAAAGAAATGAATAAGACAATCTGTGTGCCCAATGTTCCTCAAATCTAGAGGAGGAAGAGCAAATAAACAGATAATTACAATATTGGGTGGAGATGCTTCAGTCAAGACTTACAGAGTTGGGCACCTAATCTTGCCGTGGGGTGGGTGGGTGTAGGAGTAGTTAAGCCATGGATGAGGACACTTCCTCTCTCTGGAAATGTAGATAAATGTTGTCATATTGGGACTTGGATCTTTACAGGGTGCAGTAAGGAGAGGAGTTTACTTTTTGACTATGAAATTCATATTTTTCAGCACTGATAGTTCACTAAGATGTGGGATTGCTCTTCACAAGCAGAGAAACTTAACAAAAGGTTGTTTTGATTCTCCTATTGATGTGCAAAGACATCACCAAAATTCCTTGGGTCTTGCCTTGCTTTAGGCACATGGCAGTTAAAAACAACAATAAAAGGGGAAAAAAATCAATCAGTCAATAAGCTAGAATCAGAGGATCATAGAATGTTAGAGTCTATAAAAGGGCATTTAAAATGTTACTAGAGTCTGTCTGATGCCAGATGACTAGTGTGACCTGTTTCATTCTTCTGTTCAATTGATAGAGTGACTGACAGATCATTTGGGCTTTGCCGGAAGGGAGAGTTGCACAGGAAGACTTGGCATGGGGTGGTCATTTGATAAATGGGCTCTGAATGAATGAAGGCAAACACCTCAGGCTCTGTAGAGCAAAGGGGGGGGGGCCTCAAAATCCACAAGCTCAAATAACACTGCCACGTTGACCTTCTCATCAATCAACAGTCAAGGTCCAGCAATGTTCTGGGAGCAGCGGAGAATGCAGAAGAAATTATACCTGGTCTCTGACCTTAAAGAATATACAAACAAGGATATGAACAGGCAGTCTTTGGAAGAGGGAAGTCAAAAGTATATGAAGAGATGCTCAGACTCATCAATTGTTGGGAAAAGTGCAAATCAAAATATTAATGAGATGTGATTTCATACAAATACACTGGGAAAAAAATGTTTTTAACTGGATGATAATATTGAGTGTCAGCTTAGAGGTGGGATACAGGGTCCTTTATGCATGGCAGGTGGGAATGGAGACCAGTGCAGCTTGACTGTGAGTAACTGGGCACTTCCCAGTCAAATTAAGCATGTGTGTAACCTACATATCATTATTCTGGTTCTGGGTATGCATATATCCCAAAGAAATCCTCACACAGATTCATAAGGGACCATGAATTAAGATGCTCATGGCACATTATTTGGGATGATGGTGTGAAGTTGGAGGTAATCTGGGCACCCGCCCCTAGGCGACTGGACAGATAAAATTTGGAGGGAAGGGGTATAACCCATGGTGTACTACACAGTTGGAAGCAACTGACTAGATGTCCACATAAAAACATGGATGATTCTTGAAAGCATAGGGATGGTTGAAAAGAGTGAGAAACAGAAGATATATAAAACAATACCATTTAGGAAAGTAAAAAGTTACACTCATAAAACGAGCATAATCTTGTAAGAAATTTTCACAAAGTGATTTTCTTTAAATACTTTAGAATAGTCGCCTCTGGAGGTAAGATGTGGAAAGGATAAATACAGATTTCGTTTCCTGGAAGTGGGGTGATGCTCTAACAAATACGTGTGGGAGTGGCTTTGGAACCTAAGAGTAGGCAGAGCCTGGGGAGAATTTGAGGAGTGTGGTAAGGGGAAGCCTAGTTGTCTTGAATAAACTGTTAGTAGAAATCGTGACTTTGAGGACACTGCTGGTGAAGGCTTAGAAGGAAATGAGAAACACGCTCTTGGAAACTGCAGGAAGAGAAACCTTATTATATAATGGCAAAGTTTAGCAACACTGTTACCTGCAGGTATGTGAAACTAAAAATATGCCTAATGAACTGGGTATTCAAGTTAAGAAGGAGTGTTTCCAAGGTGATGGATGTGCCACCTGGTCTCTTGCTGATATTTATAGTAAAATGCACAAGCAGAGAAATAAATTGAGGAAAACATTGTCATACAAACAAAACAAAACAGGTTTTAAAAATTTTCACCTTCTCCAGACAGCAAACAACGCTAAAATTCAGAAATGACTTCCAAGCAAATGTCAAGTCCAGGCACTGCTAGGAAAACAGGGTCTAAAGATAAAACTGAGGATGTAAAAGTAAAACTTTAAAACCTCAGAAAGATCAAAGGTGGTGCCTCAGAGTCTATAAAATCCCCCTTAAAGAGGAAAGGAAAAACTCCACTTTCCCTCTACTTACACTCCTGACACCAGATGTGCAGGATTTTCCACACCAAGAAATTCTCTGATTCTCAGAGGACACCAGCTGCATGTCCTACAATTTAACCCTATTCTGACACTAACTGCCCAGAGTTAGCACAGTCCCAATAGGTTAAGGACTCGGCCCCATAAGACTGTCCCCCCCGCGCCCCCAACTTCAGACCCCAATCTCAAGCCTGTCCTATTTGCTAGAAAGGACACAACTCAGGGACAGCCAAATGGAAGAGATGCAGAGGGCAAGGTATGTGGGAAGGGGCACAGGGCTTCCTTGCCCTCTCCAGGGGCTCCACCTCCCAGCACCTCCATGTGTTCGCCAACTCAGAAGCTCTCTGAACCCCTTTAGTTAGGGTTTTTATGGAGACTTCATTACACAGGCATGATTGATTAAATCATTAGTGTCCCCTGGAGGTCAGGGGGTGGGACTGAAAGTTCCAATTCTCTAAGCATATGGTTGGTTCCCCTGGCAACCAGCCTCCCACCCTGCCATCCTTAGGGGCTTTCTGAAAGTTGTCTCATTAACATAAACTCAGGTGTGATTGAAAGGGACTTGGTATGACAAAAGGGTCTCCTTTTACCTTTAGCGCTCTGGAGCTGTTCCAGGAGCCAGGGACAAAATCCAGATAAACAGAATATGCTCCTAACGCTATCATCATTTAGGACATTACAGTGTTCTGTGGAGCTCTGGCCAGGAGCTGGGGATGAAGACCAAACACATATTTCTTATAATATCATAAGATATGAAGGGTGTGCCTCACAAATCCTCTCAATCAAACTACAGGGTCCCTAGGAAGTTAAGGGTACTGGACCTCAGCCATTACAAAAGGGGTTTATCTCAAAAAAATTTGTAAGTATGGATTTGCCTAATGGAGTGAACCCCAAAGAGTTTCACAGGAGACCTACAAGTTTCTTAAAAGACATATTTGTGGAAACATCGCCAACTTGGACTGCAGGAGACAGAGATAGAACAGAATGAGGAGATGCTTTTTGACTCCCAGAATTCTATTGGCAGGAAGCAAGCTAAGGGAGCTGCTCAGCTGCAAAAAAGTACTACCTTCCATAAAAAAGTAAAGATGATCTAGAGGGCAGAATTGATAGCCCAGAGAGTGGAGCCACGAACCATGGAGAAATAACCCAAGGACTTGCGTTCTAATCAAGGAACATCCAACATTTGTTTGGCTGGCTTTCAGAATTTCTATGGTCCAATGAGCCCTTGTGCCTCGAATTTTCCACCTTGTTAAACAGGAATATATTCCTGAACAACAATATATTCCTGTATGTTGGGTATTTGGGGGCCAGATCACTTATCTCTTTAGTTCCACAGGTCTATAGATTGAGTATACACTTGAGGAGCCTCATCCACACCTGAACGATTTAGATGCAATTCTAGACTTTGAACTGATGTAATAAGATGAGGCTTTAGGGATCTCGGTAGCGCAGGACAGTATTTTGCATGTGGGAGGGTTGTGAACCATTGGAGGTCAGAGGGTGGACTGTGGAAGGCAACCTCTAAGACAGCTCCAAATTATTCCTGCCCCTAATACTCAGGCTCTTGTATAATAACCCCCTTGAGTATGGGGCAGACCTTAGGTTTTTTTTTTTTAACATCTTTATTGGAGTATAATTGCTTTACAATGGTGTGTTAGTTTCTGCTTTATAACAAAGTGAATCATCTATACATATACACATACCCCCATACCTCTTCCCTCTTGTGTCTCCCTCCCTCTCACCCTGCCTATCCCAGCCCTCTAGGTGGGCATAAAGCACCGAGCTGATCTCCCTGTGCTATGCAGCTCTTCCCACTAGCTATCTATTTTACATTTGGTAGTGAATATATGTCCATGCCACTCTCTCACTTTGTCCCAGCTTACCCTTCCCCCTCCCCATGTCCTCAAGTCCATTCTCTAGTAGGTCTGCGTCTTTATTCCTGTTGTGCCCCTAGGTTCTTCATGACCTTTTTTTTTTAGATTCCATATATAAGTGTTAGCATATGGTATTTGTTTTTCTCTTTCTGACTTACTTCACTCTGTATGACACACTCTAGGTCCATCCACCTCACTACAAATAACTCAATTTCGTTTCCTTTTGTGGCTGAGTAATATTCCATTGAATATATGTGCCACATCTTCTTTATCCATCTTCTGTCGATGGACACTTAGGTTGCTTCCATGTCCTGGCTATTGTAAATAGGGCTGCAATGAACACTGTGGTACATGACTCTTTTTGAATTATGGTTTTCTCAGGGTATATGCCCAGTAGTGGGATTGCTGGGTCATATGGTAGTTCTATTTTTAGTTTTTTAAGGAACCCCCATACTGTTCTCCATAGTGGCTGTATCAGTTTACATTCCCACCAACAGTGCAAGAGGGTTCCCTTTTCTCCACACCCTCTCCAGCATTTATTGTTTGTAGATTTTCTGATGAGGGCCATTCTGACCAGTGTGAGGTGATTCCTCATCGTAGTTTTGATTTCCATTTCTCTGATGATTAGTGATGTTGAGCATCCTTTCATGTGTTTGTTGGCAATCTGTATATCTTCTTTGGAGAGATGTCTATTTAGGTCTTCTGCCCATTTTTGGATTGGGTTATTTGTGGTTTTGATATTGAGCTGCACGAGCTGCTTGTAAATTTTGGAGATTAATCCTTTGTCAGTTGCTTCATTTGAAAATATTTTCTCCCATTCTGAGGGTTGCCTTTTCGTCTTGTTTATGGTTTCCTTTGTTGTGCAAAAGCTTTGAAGTTTCACTAGGTCCCATTTGTTTATTTTTGTTTATACTTCCATTTCTCTAGGAGGTGGGTCAAAAAGGATCTTGCTGTGACTTATGTCATAGAGTGTTCTGCCTATGCTTTCCTCTAAGAGTTTGATAGTGTCTGGCCTTACATTTAGGTCTTTAATCCATTTTGAGTTTATTTTTGTGTATGGTGTTAGGGAGTGTTCTAATTTCATTCTTTTACATGTAGCTGTCCAGTTTTCCCAGCACCACTTATTGAAGAGGCTGTCTTTTCTCCATTGTATATGCTTGCCTCCTTTATCAAAAATAAGGTGACCATATGTGCGTGGGCTTATCTATGGGCTTTCTATCCTGTTCCATTGATCTATATGTCTGTTTCTGTGCCAGTACCATACTGTCTTGATTACTGTAGCTTTGTAGTATAGTCTGAAGTCAGGGAGCCTGATTCCTCCAGCTCCGTTTTTCTTGCTCAAGATTGCTTTGGCTATTTGGGGTCTTTTGTGTTTCCATACAAATTGTGAAATCTTTTGTTCTAGTTCTGTGAAATGTGCCAGTGGTAGTTTGATAGGGATTGCACTGAATCTGTAGAGTGCTTTGGGTAGTATAGTCATTTTCACAATGTTGATTCTTCCAATCCAAAAACATGGTATATCTCTCCATCTGTTTGTATCATCTTTAATTTCTTTCATCAGTGTCTTATAGTTTTCTGCATACAGGTCTTTTGTCTCCTTAGGTAGGTTTATTCCTAGGTATTATATTCTTTTTGTTGCAATGGTAAATGGGAGTGTTTCCTTAATTTCACTTTCAGATTTTTCATCATTAGTGTATAGGAATGCAAGAGATTTCTGTGCATTAATTTTGTATCCTGCTACTTTACCAAATTCATTGATTAGCTCTAGTAGTTTTCTGGTAGCATCTTTAGGATTCTCTATGTATAGTATCATGTCGTCTGCAAACAGTGACATCTTTACTTCTTCTTTTCCAATTTGGATTCCTTTTATTTATTTTTCTTCTCTGATTGCGTGGCTAAGACTTCCAAAACTATGTTGAATAATAGTGGTGAGAGTGGGCAACCTTGTCTTGTTCCTGATCATAGTGGAAATGGTTTCAGTTTTTCACCATTGAGGATGATGTTGGCTGTGGGTTTGTCATATATGGCCTTTATTATGTTGAGGTAAGTTCCCTCTATGCCTACTTTCTGGAGGGTTTTTTATCATAAATAGGTGTTGAATTTTGTCAAAAGCTTTTTCTGCATCTATTGAGATGATCATATGGTTTTTATTCTTCAATTTGTTAATATGGTGTATCACATTGATTGGTTTGCATATATTAGAGAATCCTTGCATTCCTAGGATAAACCCCACTTGGTCATGGTGTATGATCCTTTTAATGTGCTGTTGGATTCTGTTTACTAGTATTTTGTTGAGGATTTTTACATCTATGTTCATCAGTGATATTGGCCTGTAGTTTTCTTACTTTGTGATATCTTTGTCTGGTTTTGGTATCAGGGAGATGGTGGTCTCATAGAATAAGTTTGGGAGAGTTCCTCCCTCTGCTATATTTTGCAAGAGTTTGAGAAGGATAGATGTTAGCTCTTCTCTAAATGTTTGATAGAGTTCGCCTGTGAAGCCGTCTGGTCCTGGGCTTTTGTTTGTTGGAAGATTTTAAATCACAGTTTCAATTTCAGTGCTTGTGATTGGTCTGTTTATATTTTCTATTTCTTCCTGGGTCAGTATCGGAAGGTTGTGCTTTTCTAAGAATTTGTCCATTTCTTCCATGTTGTCCATTTTATTGGCATAGAGTTGCTTGTAGTAATCCCTCATGATCCTTTGTATTTCTGCAGTGTCAGTTGTTACTTCTCCTTTTTATTTTCTAATTCTATTGATTTGAGTCTTCTCTCTTTTTTTCTTGATGAGTCTGGCTAATGGTTTATCTATTTTGTTTATCTTCTCAAAGAACCAGTTTTTAATTTTATTGATCTTTGCTACTGTTTCCTTCAATCCTTTTTCATTTATTTCTGATCTGATCTTTATGATTTCTTTCCTTCTGCTAACTTTGGGGTTTTTTGGTTCTTCTTTCTCTAATTACTTTAGGTGTAAGGTTAGGTTGTTTATTTGAGCTGTTTCTTGTTGCTTAAGGTATGATTGTATTGCTATAAACTTCCCTCTTAGAACTGCTTTTGCTGCATCCAATAGGTTTTGGGTCACTGTGTCTTCATTGTCATTTGTTTCTAGGTAGTTTTTAATTTCCTCTTTGATTTCTTCAGTGATCTCTTGGTTATTAAGGAGTGTATTGTTTAGCCTCCATGTGTTTGTATTTTTTACAGATTTTTTCCTATAATAGATATCTAGTCTCATAGCGTTGTGGTCAGAAAAGATACTTGATACGATTTCAATTTTCTTAAATTTACCAAGGCTTGATTTGTGACCCAAGTATGATCTATCCTGGAGAATGTTCCATGAGCACTTGAGAAGAAAGTGTATTCTGTTGTTTTTGGATGGAATGTCCTATAAATATCAATTAAGTCTATCTTGTTTAATGTATCATTTAAAGCTTGTGTTTTCTTATTTATTTTCACTTTGGATGATCTGTCCATTGGTGAAAGTGGGGTGTTAAAGGTCCCTACTATGATTGTGTTACTGTCAATTTCCCCTTTTATGGTTGTTAGTATTTGCCTTATGTATTGAGGTGCTCCTATATTGGGTGCATAGATATTTACAATTGTTATATCTTCTTCTTGGATTGATCCCTTGATCATTATGTAGTGTCCTTCCTTGTAATAATCTTTATTTTAAAGTCTATTTTGTCTGATGTGAGAATTGCTACTCCAGCTTTCTTTTGATTTCCTTTTGCATGGAATATCTTATTCCATCCCCTCACTTTCAGTCTGTATGTGTCCCTAGGTCTGAAGTGGGTCTCTTGTAGACAGCATATATACGGGTCTTGTTTTTGTATCCATTCAGCCAGTCTATGTCTTTTGGTTGGAGCATTTAATCCATTTATATTTAAGGTAATTATCGATATGTATGTTCCTATTACCATTTTCTTAATTGTTTTGGGTTTGTTATTGTAGGTCTTTTCCTTCTCTTGTGTTTCCTGCCTAGAGAAGTTCCTTTCACATTTGTTGTAAAGCTGGTTTGGTGGTGCTGAATTCTCTTAGCTTTTGCTTGTCTGTAAAGGTGTTAATTTCTCCATCGAATCTGAATAAGATCCTTGCTGGGTACAGTAATCTTGGCTGTAGGTTTTTCCCTTTCATCACTTTAAATATGTCCTGCCACTCCCTTCTGGCTTGCAGAGTTTCTGCTGAAAGATCAGCTGTTAACCTTATGGGGATTCCCTTGTATGTTATTTGTTGTTTTTCCCTTGCTGCTTTTAATATTTTTTCTTTGTATTTAATTTTTGATAGTTTGATTAATATGTGTCTTGGCATGTTCCTCCTTGGATTTATCCTGTATGGGACTCTCTGAGCTTCCTGGACTTGATTAACTATTTCCTTTCCCATATTAGGGAAGTTTTCAACTATAATCTCTTCAAATATTTTCTCAGTCCCTTTCTTTTTCTCTTCTTCTTCTGGGACCCCTATAATTCGAATGTTGGTGTGTTTAATGTTGTCCCAGAGGTCTCTGAGACTGTCCTCAATTCTTTTCATTCTTTTTTCTTTATTCTGCTCTGCAGTAGTTATTTCCACTATTTTATCTTCTAGGTCACTTATCCGTTCTTCAGCTTCAGTTATTCTGCTACTGATTCCTTCTAGAGAATTTTTAATTTCATTTATTGTGTTGTTCATAATTGTTTGTTTGCTCTTTAGTTCTTCTAGGTCCTTGTTAAACGTTTCTTGTATTTTCTCCATTGTAGTTCCAAGATTTTGGATCATCTTTACTATCATTACTCTGAATTCTTTTTCAGGTAGACTGCCTATTTCCTCTTCATTTGTTCGGTCTGGTGGGTTTTTACCTTGCTCCTTCATCTGCTGTGTGTTTCTCTGTATTCTCATTTTGCTTAACTTACTGTGTTTGGGGTCTCCTTTTTGCAGGCTGCAGGTTCATAGTTTCCATTGTTTTTGGTGTCTTCCCCCAGTGGCTAAGGTTGGTTCAGTGGGTTGTGTAGGCTTCCTGGTGGAGGGGACTAGTGCCTGTGTTCTGGTGGATGAGGCTGGATCATGTCTTTCTGTTGGGCAGAACCACATCTGGTGGTGTGTTTTGGGGTGTCTGTGACCTTATTATGATTTTAGGCAGCCTCTCTGCTAATGGGTGGTGTTGTGTTCCTGTCTTGCTAGTTGTTTGGCATAGGGTGACCAGCACTGTGGCTTGCTGGTCATTGAGTGGAGCTGGGTCTTGGCATTGAGATGGAGATCTCTGGGAGATTTTCACTGTTTGATATTTGAGTGGAGCTGGGAGGTCTCTGGTGGACCAATGTCCTGAACTCGGCTCTCCCACCTTAGCAGACCTTAGCTTCTAACAAATAGAATATGGGGAAAGTGTTGTGATGTCACTTCTGAGGTTAGGTTATAAAAACACTGTGACTGCCATCTTGGATCTCTCTCTCTTGCTCTCTCATTCACTCTGGAAGGAGCCAATTGTGAGCAGCTCTATGGAGAGGCCCATGTGACAAGGAACTGACTTCTCCAGCCCACAGCCAGTGAGGACCTGAGGTTTGCAAACATCCCCACAAATGAGCTTGCAGGTGGATCCTTTCCCACTTGGGCCTTGACATGACGGCAGCTTCAGCGACACCGTGATCGTTGCCTTGTGAGGGATCTAGAGCCAGAGGATTCCAGCTAAGCTGCACCTGATTCCAGACTCTGAGAAACTGAGATAATAAATGTTTGTCATTGTAAGCTGATGAGTTTTGGGGTAATTTATTATGCAGCAAAAATGACTAATACAGATTTTATCTTCAGTTACAGATTTGATATTCTAAGGGGATAAAAAATGTTTTTAATGTATACTTTTAAAATATTAAGAGGAGTTTTCATCCTATTTATAATTACCTAGTTGAGTAATTATACACAGTCCACCACAGTTTTATTCAGTTAAGTCCTCATTCTACAGAGATTTTTGTCTGATTCTGTGCAAGGGCATGTATGAAGTATAGAGATTAAAAAAGAGAAAAAGAGAGAGAGAGAAGTCAGATCCCCGGGTTTCTAAGAGTAGATGTCCCTTGGGGAGGCAGGCATGTGACACAGAATAGTACAAGGTGATCTGGACCACGATGAAGGCAAGTCCAAGGCAGAATAGGAACACAGGGGTAGCAGTTTCTGAGGCCCACTGTGGTGTCACTAAGATGGTACTTGACTCAGGACTCAGTGACACAAAACACATCTAATTTGCTGCTGCTCAATAACTGAAAGGCCCAACAAGTGTCACACTGGCTTTCAGCACAGCTAGATTTAGGGGAGCCCAGAAGATGTTATAGAGACTCAGTCACCCTCTGTCTCTGTTTCCTCTGTTTTGGCTCTTTTTCAAGCAGACTGTTTATCAAGGGCCGAGCTGATCTGCAAACTGTCAAAGTAGTCGATTAAGACAACATGGCAAAAGGAAAATAACAATTAAGCCTTTATTTACTGACTGCCATAGTATAGGGAAGAGGCTAAAGCCCTGGTCCCCCAATGTTCCATGGAACCGCACCTGGGGAGGGGCAGATGTATCAGCACAGATGGGGGGAATTGTCTCACTGCTGAGGGAGCCCTAAACAATAGGCTCCTGCCTTTCTATGGATCTGGGGTCGGGGGAGTGGGGATACCTAGGAGGAGAAAAGACCTCAGTACTGAGTCAGAGTAGAGAAAGTATCTGCAAGGTTCCCCCAACTTCCCCAAAAGAAGGTTTCAGCCGAGTCCTCTGCACACCCCCCAGTAAAGAGGCCTCTGACAGAGGTGCCTGGGCCAGGAATGCAGTTATGCATAAGATTAGGTTGGCCATGGGACCTAGTCTTTGACTGCAACTCCTTTCAGAGCCTACCATGCATTGGCTGGTGTGGGGAGGACAGCTTTCCCCTGTGAGGCCTGCCAGGTAAAGTGTTAAGGACTAAATGTTTCTGCCCCCCTCCCAAATTCCTATGTTGAAGCCCTAACCCCCATCTGATAATATTTGGAGGTAGAGCCTTTGGGAAGTAATGAGGGTTAGGTTAGGTCATGAGCGTGGGCCCCGCACGATGGGATTAGTGTCCTTATAAGAAGAGGAAGAGGCACCAGGGCTCCCCCCTCTCTCTACGCATGCATATACACAAAGAGGTCACGTGAGCACACAAAGAGATAGCAGCTGTCTGCAGACTAGGAAGCAGGCCCTCACCAAGATCAGACTCTGCCAGCACCTTGATCTTGGACTCCCCAGCCTCCAGAACTGTGAGAACAAGTGTGCCTTGTTCAAGCCACCCAATCTGTGGTATTCCCTTATAGCAGACCGAGTTGACATGAAGCCTTTGTAATTGCCTATGGTCAGGCCTGAAAGATCACCCATAGGTTTTTGGCCAGGATCTGACCCCTTGTTTTTCCTTTGCGGTAGTGAGATGGCTATCAGCAGCTCCAGACAGACATCCTATTCCTCTCAGAAATACCAGTAGGGAGAGAATACTCTGTCTTAGCAGTTGCAGCAGAAACTCTGAGACTGGCTTTGATGAGACCGACTCGGGTTCTGTACCCATCCCTGAACCAAAGACTGTGACCAAGTGGATGAAACTAACAGATTGGTCTGGACCTGAATCTGGGGTTTGAGGCAGGACTTTCCCAAACTACTTAAACTGAGAGTGAGGGAGGAAAACTTTCATCAGAAGTGGAAATGGATCCTAGGTAAGCAAAACCCATAGATGCCCACTCTCCAGTTCTTGAAAGTGAATGGATTTCTTTCTTCAACCATTCAATAAACATTTACTGAACTATGTGCCAGGAACTGCTCTAGGCCCTGGAGAGACAGCAGTGAACAAAATCATCAGCTTAAATTCTACTGGGGGTGATAGATAATAAAAACAATCAGCAGGTGAAATATAGCCTGTTAGATTGTGATAAGGGATAAGGGGGGAAAAAATAAAAGCAAGAAAGGAGGATAGAAGGTGTGTGTATGAGGGAGGGGTACCCGGAAAAAGCCTTGCTGAAGGCAGTCAGAGAACATGCATCCCAGAGAACTGGGGAGAATGTGTTCAAAGCAGAGGGAACAGCCAAGACAAAGGCCTTGAGGTGGGAGCATGCTTGTTGTGTTCAAGAAACAAGGAATACAAGTTGCCAGATAAAATACGACATGCCCAGTTAAATTTGAATTTCAGATAAACAACGGATACATTTTTTAGCATAAGCACGTCCCAAATATTGAATGGGACATACTTATGCGAAAAAAAATTTTGTTTCATGCAACATTTGGAACATGTTTATACTAAAAAATATTTGTTGTTTACCTGAAATTCAAATTTAACTGAGTGTCCTGTGTTTTTATTTGCTAAATCTGGCATCTCTAGGCCAGTGCGACTGAAGTAGAATGAAGAAGCAGGAGAGGGTGTTATGGGTTGAATTATGTCCCCCACAAAGAAGATATTTTGAAGTCCTCACCCCCAGTATCCCAGAATATGACCTTACTTGGTAACAGGGTCACTGCAGATGTAATATTCAAGATGAGGCCATACTGAAGTAGGGTGGTCCCTGATCCAATATAATTGCTGTCCTTATAAGAAGATGGTCCTTCCATGACACAGAGACATACAGAGAGAAGGCCATGTGATGACAGAGGCAGAGATTAAAGAGCTGCAGCTGCAAGGCAACAAATGCTAAAAATAGCAACAACTACCAGAAGCTAGAAAGAGGCAAGAAAGGATCCTTCCCCTTCAAGTTTCAGAGGGAACGTGTCCCTGTCAACACCTTGATTTTGGACTTCTAGCTCTAAGAACCATGAGAGAAATTTCTGTTGTTTTAAGCCACCCAATTTATGGTGCTTTGTTACAGCTGCCCTGGGAAACTAACAGAGGGGAGCAGCAGGAGATGAGGGCAGAGAGGTAAGGAGGGTGATGGCCAGATCCCACGGGGCCTTGGAGGCCACGTGAGGACTTGGCTTGCACTCTGAGTCATCTGAGAGTTTGGGGAGAGGAGTGACACGTGGAAAGAGATGTTAAGAGCTCTCCAAGAGGATGCCAGGGAAGGAAATGGTATGCAGTGCTCCAGGAACTACGTGCAGTGAAGTCCTGCTAAAGTGTGTAGTGTGGGCAGTGGGTATGAAGGCAAGAGGTGAGCCAGATCTTGAAGAGCCTTTTGGTAACAAAAAATAGGGATATGCTTCCCCCTGTAGGCAATAGGAAGCCACAGAAAACTTGGAGCAGAGAGCTGTGATCCAATATGCCCACTCTTCATGGTTTTTGTTATTCATCATATTAGAGATGGGTGCTGAAGAGTTCAAGATGGTGGACAGTGGTGGAATTCCAAGTACCTCGATTGGCAAGGGAAGGAGATGACCTTTCCATTAGATAGGGGCTCTTAATCCAAGCCCCTCAAATCACACAACTGAGACAGCTGCATTCCCACACACACCCAAGGTAACTTGGAAAATAGCTAGGATTCTCTGGAATATTAGAGATTCTACCCAAGACCACTGCTATGCGGAGGGAGATAAGATTCCCATCTGCAGGGTAGGGTCTAGAGGAGCAGGTAGATGGTCTAGGAGAGAGCAACAGGGAGATTCTAAGAATTCCTGGGTCCCATCCGGGGTATCTTAAGTAAAGGTGGTCCTAGAACCACACTGAGTGGGTGTGGACAGGTATAATGGTGCAATTTTGGACAGGGTAGCAGGTAATGTCACTAAGAAGGTAGTATTATATGCTGGAATTACACGCAAATTTTTGTGAGTATATCCCTTTCTTCCAGGAAGATCCTTAAAGAGATTTTGAACCCAACTGTAAGGAGAACCACTGCAGATTAGTTACCAGACATTTTCTTTTTTCAGATAGAAAGCATTTTCTTTTAAATTTATTTATTTATTTATCTATGGCTGTGTTGGGTCTTCGTTTCTGTGCAAGGGCTTTCTCTAGTTGTGGCAAGTGGGGGCCACTCTTCATCGCGGTGCGCGGGCCTCTCACTATCGCGGCCTCTCTTGTTGCGGAGCACAGGCTCCAGACGCGCAGGCTCAGTAATCGTGGCTCACGGGCCTAGTTGCTCCGCGGCATGTGGGATCTTCCCAGACCAGGGCTCGAACCCGTGTGCCCTGCATTGGCAGGCAGATTCTCAACCACTGCGCCACCAGGGAAGCCCGCATTTTCTTTTAGATCAAAGTTCAGAAGCCACTTGTATTTTGAGTGTCCATAATACTTTGACCTTAAACAGTGGTTCTTGGCCTTAGCTGCATATTAGAATTACCTGAAGAGTCATTTTAAAAAATACGGATGGCTGGGTCTTAGCCCCAGAAAGTCTGATTTAATTTGTTTGAGGGTATGCCCTAGGAATTGGGGTATTAAAAGCTCCCCAGGAGATTCTAATTGCAGGAAAAGCTGAGAAAAACTGAGGTAGTGTTTTAGATGAGCCTCACCTGGTGATAGGAAGACTGGAGTGATTATTTCCGCTCACCGACTGGGAAACTGAGAGTCTGGAGAAGGTGTGACAACCCGAGGTCCCACAGCTGGTGAGTAATTCAAGACTCAAGACCAGGTTCTTGGGCTCCCAATTCTGTGCTCTGGCCACTATCCCACCGTGGGGCAGAGGCCAGCAGGATTTTGATAAGGAATGAAGGGCCAGAGCTCGGGCTCCTGCACTAGGCAGGGCAGGCCTGGGGGGAACCCCTCGTGGTAGTAAGGGTGGGGTGATTATTCTGGGGTGATTAAGGTACAGAGGGGAAGAAGAGGTGGCTCAGAGGAAAAGCGATCAAGAGCTTATAAAACCAGCTGCCACCTAGCAGGCCAGCGAGAGAAGCTAGCGCTTGGCCTGCATCTGCAATCCAGTCGACACCGGCCTCCCGGCTGGCCCAGTGCTGAACAAAACAACAGCGACCACAAACACCCTCCTCTGAGATAAACGACATCAACAGCTTTGTGGCTTCCGATAATCCAATTCCTTCCTCATTCCTTACCACCAGCCAGGACTGCTGATGTGGGGAGCAGGGCGGTGAGCACAAGGCAGACCTGAAAGAAGTCGCTATGCACAAAGTAACGGCTCCATCAGGTCAGTAAAAGCCTAAAATGCTTTCAACTGGGACAACGCTTTCCATTCTCCACGTGGTAATTAGTCACGACTTCAAAAGCAAACGCCCCGGGCTTCCCTGGTGGCGCAGTGGTTGAGAATCTGCCTGCAAATGCAGGGGACACGGGTTCAAGCCCTGGTCTGGGAAGATCCCACGTGCCGCGGAGCAACTAGGCCCATGAGCCACAGCTACTGAGCCTGCGCGTCTGGAGCCTGTGCTCTGCAACAAGAGAGGCCGCGACAGTGAGAGGCCCGCGCACCGTGATTAAGAGCGGCCCCCACTTGCCGCAACTAGAGAAAGCCCTCGCACAGAAACGAAGACCCAACACAGCAGTAAATAAATAAATAAATAAATAAATAAATTTAAAAAAAAACAAAAAAAAGCAAATGCCCCTAGGAGAGAGAAGACCGCTAAGAGCTCAAGGTCTTAGTGTTCAAACTTCTTTTTAAACAGAACGCTTTTGGCAAAACTATCTTTGTATGTGTGCATATGTGTGGGCATGTGTATGTCTGTGTATCATATATGTGCCATATTATCCTTTACATTTGATGTGTTACGTATACATACATGTAATATGACTATTACATGTATACTCTATTGTATATTAAGTATATTACAGGTGATAGACATAATATATATAATTTAATATATGTGTATAGAAATATAAAACAGATGAAGGTAAAACCTTGCTGTGGACACAGCAGGGGCCTGGAAATTTCCTGGTGGGTAGGAGACGGTGGGAGAGGAGAATGCCCCTCCCCACTCCCCCTGGCCCCCCAGCCTGCCCTTCCCCCAAGCCGGGTGGCCCTGGAGCCACCTCAGCCAAACCCTAGGATAGTTGGTAAGAGCTGCAGGAAGGAATTCATTAATTCATCGGACGTGTGTTGAGAGCCCACCGTGTGCTCGGCATTGTGCGCGATGCTAGGGCCATAGGTGCAGGAAGAAGAGCCTCTTTCTTCGAGGACCTCATCGTCTCTTGAAGGTCATGGACAGGAAAGGGATAATTATGCAAAATGTGCCAGGCATCTCACCCTGTGGGAGTGGAGGAGGGAGCAAGGAAGGAGGAGACCCCCAAAGTGAAGGTCCATCCTTACAGCAGCAGTTTTGTTTAACTGAGGTATAGTTGATTTATAATATTGTATTGGTTTCAGTTGTGCGACATATGATTCAAAATTTTTATAGATTATGCTCCATTGATACTTGTTATAAAATATTGGCTATATTCCCTGGCTCAGAGCAGATTTTGATAAGATGCTGACAGGGGAGCAGGAAGACTTTGAAAATCAGAAGATAAATGGGGCAGAGCCAGAGAGAGGAAAAGGCAGGGCACCTGCAGGCGCCAGAGACCAGGGTCTCAGGGGACAAGTCCTGCTACCTCACAAGCTTTCCCCACTGGCCCCAGTGCCAGGATGCCGGGCTGTCCTCGCAGTATGTAAAGAAGAGACCAGAGGCCCCGTCCAGACCTTCAGCCCAAAGGGGCAAGTCCGGGGCCACCAGACTGGGGCTCTGGCGTGAAAAGAACTCCCTTTGAAGTGAAAAGATCAAAATGGCTTTTGAGAAATCGGATCTCCTCAGCTGGATTTCTGCGGAGAGCTGGCTTTGCCAAAGGCTGGCAGTAAAAGGAGAGCAAACGCTCAATAAAGTTCTGAAGGGCCAGAGGGGAAGCCTCTCCATCTGAGGCTGACTTCCAAGAAGACCCGCCCCCTACAAACAGGCAAGCAAAGCCGCGCAGAAGAGGGAGGGGGCAGGGGCCTGGGTCAGGGGTACCACGAGGCCAGGCATCACTGGGAGGAGAGGCCGAGCAGAGCATCGCCCTCTGAACAAGCTCCCACTGTAGGAATCGGGTCACAATGACTGTCTGTTTGAGGCAATGGAGATAAAAAGAGAGAGGGCGGTGTGTGGTGTCATCACACCTGCCGCGGGGCCCTCCCCGTGTTCCTCTTCACCCCAAGAGGAAATCAGAAAGCATGTTGGCCTTTTTTCATGGTCTCTGGTCTCAAAAACTGCTTTTCCCTCTCTGCTCCTTCATCTTCCTCCTTCTTCCCCAAGACTCTCCTTTCTCCCATGATACCCTGGCCAAGAAAAATGCCCACGTGGGCTTTGTTTTCAAGGTTCAATCAAGGCTCTCAGCTTTTATCTCGCTCGTAATAGCGCCTTGCCCTGATAGAGCCCGGCAAGGCTTTGCGGGCCTTAATTATCTCCCAGAGATGGATGGGGCCCCTCACTCCGGGGAGCAGGCCCCGCCAGCAGCTCTTCCAGATGTCTGAGCTGTGTCCCAGGAGGCAAGGCTGGGCTACCCTGCTTCTCGCAGGCACCCATCTTCGTTTCCACCCCCCAGGGGATTTTTCAATGAGACTGCAGGCTCAAGAAGGCCCGCCCAGCTCAGACGAGAGGAAACCGAGGCCCAGGGACTTCCCGGTGCCCCAGCCCAGGCCTGCGACGAGACACAAGAGCCCAGCGCGAGGATTCCCCGGCCCACGCGCTATCACGTCTCCTTCCGGGGGACCTTCAGCACAGGGAACAGTATTACTAAACAGCCTGGGGAAGCCAAGGGGGCGTCAAGGCCTCCCCGGAGAGGCAGAGAAGAGCTCGCTTTCGGTTCCATCCCCTCCTTCTGCAAGCGGCACGAAGGAGGAAATTAAAGCTTCAGGGAGAGTTGGCTGACGAGAACGCCCTTCACACTAAGGTGCCCGTATCAAGAACCTCAAACGGCCTGGTGCCACCTGGAGCAGTCTGCAAGCTGCAGCCTGTGACACTGTGCCCGAACCTGGGGGAGGATGTGAGATGCTGCAAGACTGAGGAGGCAGGGAGGCGGAGGCAGGGAGGCTGGGCCTCTGATAATCTTTACTTGATAAGAACAGTGTGTTTTAGAGCAATATAAGTGGGTAATAACAGCTGCTAACTTTCACTGAGCTCTTCTGTGCTCTCACAGGGTTTCTTTCTTTTAAACTCAGAGCAGCGCAGCACACAAGGTGGGCATAGAGGACTGAGTCTCTTGCCAACAGCCAGAAACTGGGGGATCTGGGATTTGAACCTAAGCAGTCTGGCACCAAAGCCCACGTTACTACTACTCCCTTTGCCAGGTCATTCAGCAAAGTTTTAGGCCCCCTGGGCTTCATCACAGAAGGCAGGAGGGCTTCAGGTAGAAGGCACCTGACAGTGTCTCATTTCCTCATTAGCCCAAAGTTGTTTTCCAGGCTGGGCAAAAGCTATACATTATCCAGGGTGACCCTCCAGAAAAGGGAAGGCTGTGGGCTCCCTGAGAACAGGCACCAGATTTGATTCCTCTTTGCATCCTCACACCTAGTACAGTGCTTGGGTCAAAGCAGGAGCTCAAACAGTCCTTGCTGACTCCCAGCCCAGCCAAGTACAGACTGTGCAGTCAGAGGCAAGCTACTGAACTTCTCTGGGTTCCAGGTCCCCAAGCTGTAAAATGGGGGTAATAATGCAGCCCTCCCAGGGTAGCTGCATGATTAGAAACCCTATGTGTAAAGTCCCACCTACCATGCCTGGCACATAGTAGGTGCTCAATAACAATGGCTGTCATGGCTATGTTCAAAGCCATGATACCAAGGGTCAGGAGTGGGATTGGACAGACCCATAGTTCTTGCCTAAAAGCCAGATAGAGCAAAAGGAGATAGCTCAAGATATTCTTATAGATGTTTTTCAAGCACCCTTCTCTAAAAGTTCTCTTTTAGAACTTTAGAAGGCTCTGAGTCCTTCAGCCTCTCAAAGAAGGAAGATTCTGGGGAATCTTTATTGTACAGAATACTTTGATTGGGTGCTCCCCTTCTCTTTCCTCCTAACAGAATTCTGATGTCATGCTACACTCTTCAGTAGGGTCTTATGCTCCCAGGAAGTCTGGCTCCAGCCCCAGAAGATGAGACATAATTGGTCTAAACCTATAATTGTGGTTCATGGCCCATGTCAGAAATTCATTCAGACATGGGCACAGGACGCGGTTATGACTAATAGAAGATGAGAAAAAATAAGAAGCTTCTAGAAAGAATTTTCCTGAAGGACCAAAAGGATGCATGCAGTCCCTTTTCTCCTCTAGGATACTGTCATGACGATGTGACACCTGGAGCTATGGCAGCCATCTTGTACTCATGAGGAAAGCTGATGCAAAGACAAAGACAACACACTAAGTATAGCAGAAAAGAGAAGAAAGAACTTGATCCTTAACGACAAACTGGAGCTACTGAATTAAACAACTCTGTAGCACCCTACGTTGGGACTTCTTGTTATTAAATAATAATGTTCCTTTCTATTCAAGCCAGTTGAGTCCATGATATCTATTGCTCAAGACAGTTGAGCACCCAAGAGTATTCTGGCAAACTTGCCATCTTAAAAAAGGTAATCTCTGAGAGGAAGTAATCCTTAAATTACCTTGGTAGAGAACCAAATATCTTGAGTTGAATAAGAACACATATTCTGAGGCTCAAACACAAATATAATACTTTTGCAAGCACAGGGTGAAGCCAATCACAATACTTCTGAGTCCAAAAAGGTAATCATGGTCTCAGGAAGGAGCAGTCAATGTTCCTGATTCTGCTGAAATCCTGGCTTCTTGACCAACAATCCTGAAACTCAAGAAGCAGCAGATCTGCAGACTGTCCAGGCCAGAGCCACAGCCTGGTTCAGAAGGGGTCCAGGTTTCCTCCAAACCCAAGGGCAGACACATTCCATGCTTTGTCAGCAGATAACAAATGTTGCTAACAGGTTTGTTCAGGGTAACATTCAGAACCAAGAGAGCACCCTTAGGAAACATTCGAGTGGGGAAGGGAAAAAAGATGGAACCCAGTGTGGACCATGAGGCATGCACGCTGTCACACATGACTTGTGCTGTGTAGCAGACACTGCTCTGGGTGCTGACAGGGGATGCGGTGGTTGAAAACCTGCTGCTGCTGCTGCCCTCATGGGTCTCTCAGAGGAGCTGGAGAGTGTGGGGTGAGGCAGGGAGACCAGCCTGGGCACACATGAACACAGGAAACCGTCCTTCCAAAGGCCAGGCAGTGGACGCTAACTGCCAAGACGGTCCTGCAGAACAGGATTTCCACGGGCTGGGGGATTGGTCAGAGGGCCCAAGGAGTCATGTGACTTCTCAGTACATGTCCAGTTTTCCAAAAGGGGTATCCAGATCTGAGTACCTTTTTGTCCAAAAGGTACCCAGACTGGCTGCTGGGTGCCCACCATCACATCTCAGTGGCTTCAGTGTGGATAGCAAAAATATTCACTGTGTTGTCACCAAACACATTACAGGAGGCAGGGCCGGCTACTATGGCCCTGGGGCCAAATCCAGCCTGAAGCCTGTTTTATTACTGCCCATGAGCTAAGATTGGTTTTTACATGTGGAACAAGGAAGAAAAAGAAGGAGGAGGAGGGAAAAGAGGAGAGAGGGAGGAGGAGGGGAGGATGGGGAGGAGGGGAGGATGGGGAGGAGGGGAGGATGGAGAGGAGGGGAGGATGGGGAGGAGGGAAGGATGGGGAGGAGGGAAGGATGGGGA
Source organism: Balaenoptera musculus (assembly GCF_009873245.2). Classification (NCBI taxonomy): domain Eukaryota; kingdom Metazoa; phylum Chordata; class Mammalia; order Artiodactyla; family Balaenopteridae; genus Balaenoptera; species Balaenoptera musculus. The sequence goes on along the minus strand of NC_045791.1, from coordinate 20,559,364 downwards.
GGAGGGGAGGGGGAGGGGAGGGAAGGATGGGGAGGAGGGAAGGATGGGGAGGAGGGGAGGGGAGGATGGGGAGGAGGGGAGGGGGAGGGGAACGGAGGAGGGGAGGGCGAGGGGAGGGGAGGGGAGGGAGGAGGAGGGAGAGAAGAGGGAGAGGAAGAAGGAGAGCAGCAGCAGGGAAATCTGTGGTCTGCAAAGCCTAAAATATTTACCATCTGGTCCTTTACAGAAAAAATTTGCTGATTCCTGGACTAGACCACAGTGGCCAAAAGTGTAACCCTTATTTGTCAAGGTTTCCTTGAGGCCCGCCTCGGAAAACCGGAATGCCTTTGGCTGCCAAGGTTCCCTCCTGGTCCAGGCAGGTGCTCTGGGTGTGAGAGCGGCCAGTTCAAGGGCTGAGGGGTTTGAACTCCTCCTAATTCTCCTCTGCATTCAACCTGGCAGGTCTGTGCCAGCCTGCAGCGACTCCCCACTAATGATTCATGCAGGACAAATGGACATTCCAACACACTCCTGGCATGCACCGCCCCTGAGTGCCAGGCCTTGAGGAAAGCCATGGAGAGTTTAGCGCAGCACACAGCCCATCAAACAGACATACTCTTCCTTCCCCAGGTGGGCAGAGCAGGTGGGGGAAAAAAAGAGAAGTAAATGCCAGGAGGTCTGGGGCACCCTCCAGCTCCCCATGCCAAGGGGACCTTCTGGCTTGCAGACTGCAGGGCCCCCAGCCCTGCACCAGACTTATTCCTTGGGCACCAGCCCTGCCTGCCCTGGCAGGAAGCTGTGCCAGAGCGGCTGCCCCATGTTGGGGCCAAGGATCTATTCTAGGGATCCTTATCACCCAGGAACAGAAGCTACAAAGGGAGCCAATCCCCTTATGTATCTGAATAGGATGCAAACAATCTAAGTTTTTGGAGTCTTCCAGCTGGCTGGTATTTCAAGCAGCAATCAGCAGACAGAGGCAGTTATTGTATCAGCTCGGAGAAGACACTTTTATGATCAATGAAACTCATTATATTCAAATATACGATTCCTGCCAATACACAATTTAAATAATTCCAAAGCAATTTGTTATATAATTGAGTCTTTTATATATATTATATATATATAATTTGCTATATAATTGGGTCTCTTATAATTACCGCCTCCACAAAGCAGCAGCAGCAATTTTTATTTTGGGAGGCAGGGATCAGACTTGGCTGGCAAAGGGACTTTTGGTTGTCCCTGGACATCTGGCCACAAGCAGTATTGGTAGTGAGAGGGGAGGGGTGGGGGGGGGGTCGTTTGAGGGGTTCCTGCCTATTCTCTTCCCTTAGCTTAAGGGGTTGACTGTTAGTTAACCTAAGGGTACTTTGAGAGATGTATTTATTTTTGGCAAAATGTTAATAGCCTTTGAAGGTCACCTCTCTCAATTATTCAGTAATGGGCATGTCTTTTCTAGTGGAAAAATTATATTTTTAAAGGGAAATAAATGGTGTGCGAGGTATCTGATGTGAACCTCACTGATGAAAATACCTTCTGCTATAGGTGGCCAGTGGCAGAGGATAAGGCAAGGCTGGACCAGCAGTGGGGACCCTGACTACTTAACAAAATCCCAGAGTCCATGAAAAAGGCTATTCCGGCCTTGAACTAAGGGGAATCCGATTCCTGAAGGCCCAGATCATGTAGGATGGGTAAGATATGGTGGGGTGGTGAAGATCCCTCTTTCCACCTCTTGATCCATTTATCTTTGTCAAGGGCAAAACGCAGATGTCAATAGGGGTCAGACAGGTAATATAAATGAAAGAAGTGGACAGGTACAAGTCAGTAGGAAGTTCTGGGGGCTGTGACTAGCTGGAGAACTCTTTTCAATAAAGGGAGCAGCCACTGTTCAGCTCCAGCCAATACTGGCAGGAACAAAGGGCCAGTGCTGCCATATCATCTACTTTTTAAAATAGAAGTTGGAAATTCAGAGTTTATGTGTGATATCCCAATTTTTGTATTTTGACTCATTTTTGTAAACATCATACAGGTCAATCAAAATATGTCAGTGGACTGTGTCTGCATCCTATAAACCGTGACAGTGATATCTGTCAAACGGGAGTGAATAGAGAGGGTACTGTCGCAGGCCGGGTCTCCGGCAGCAGATGCTAAGATGGGGCGTGAGGGGCAGGACGTTTACTAGGGATCCACACCTGTAGAAAGAAGGGGGCAGAGCAAGATTGGACAAAGGGAGAAGGCAGACATGCCTGACCAAGCTTCTACCAACCTGGCGAAAAGTTCTAGATCAAATACTGCTTGTCAGAGTTGTCTCATGTCAGTCCAAACTGGCTGGACATTTTTTTAAAATGGAAGTATAGCTGGTTTACAACATTGTGCTGGTTTCGAGTGTACAGCAAAGTGATTGATTCAGTTATATATTTTTTAAGATTATCTTCCATTATAGGTTATTACAAGATATTGAATATTGTCTCCTGTGTTATACAGTATATCCTTCTTGCTTATCTACTTTATATATAGTAGTTTGTGTCTGTTAATCCCATACTCCTAATTGATCCCTACCCCATCCCTTTCCCTTTGGGTAACCATAAGTTTGTGTTCTATGTCTATGAGTCCATTTTTGTTTTGCTATATACATTCATTTGTATTATTTTTTAGATTCTACATATAAGTGATGATATTTGTCTTTCTCTGACTTACTTCACTTAATATGATAATCTCTAGGTCCATCCATGTTGCTGCAAATGGCAATCTTTCATTCTTTTTATGGCTGAGTAATATTCCGTTGTATATATATACCACATCTACTTAAACCAATCATCTACTGACGGGCATTTGGGTTGTTTCTGTATCTTGGCTATTGTACATAGTGCTTCTATGAGCATTGGGGTGCATGTATCTTTTTTAATTAGAGTTTTCGTCTTTTCTGAATATATGCCTGGGAGTGGGATCGCTGGATTATATGGTGGCTCTATTTTTAGTTTTTTAAGGAACCTCCATACTGTTCTCCATAGTGGCTGCACCAATTTACATTCCCACCAACAGTGTAGGAGGGTTCCCTTTTCTCCACACCCTCTCCAGCATTTATTATCTGTAGACTTTTTGATGATGGAGATTCTGACCAGTGTGAAGTGATACCTCATTGTGGTTTTGATTTGCATTTCTCTAATAATTAGCAGTGCTGAGCATCCTTTCATGTTCCTGTTGGTCATCTGTACGTCTTCTTTGGAGAAATGTCTACTTAAGTCTTCTGCCAAAATGACTAGACATTTATAATCCATCTTGCTCAGTCATCAGATACAGATTGTCCTAGGAAGGGTTTGACCTTGGGCAAGGCAGCTCTCAGCAGCAGAGGCTGACCCTGGAGGAGCTCAGTGCTGGAGGCTGTTTCATAGCTGGGCAGCATGTCCTTTCTTGAAGGTCAAATCCTTCCTAGGACATATGGACAGTGCGTCTCACATCTACCAGAGGTACAGAATCAAAATCCCAGACTCAGTATAACACAATTGGCCAGGCACGTAATAGAGTCACAGTGTCCAAAGCCACCTTCTGCAGGTCACTGAGACGGCCTGGTCTGTAGGAACGAACTTGAACTGATGGCCAGAGTATCTGGGGATTCATCCCAGGACTGACACTTGCTTCCTTGTTTTCTTGCCCTGGAAATATAGACAGTAACCCCTTCTTTTTCCCGAGCTCTGCAGTGAAGATCAAATGCTATGTAAGTTCTTAGAAAAGTTAAAAACACTTTGCAAGAGTCTTGGAAGAACTGTTACTGTTAACCACCCCCAAGCTGATGACTGTCACACTTTCCTTAACTGTGTATGGTAAACCAGCAGTTTGGGTCCCTCTAGTAGAAAGTTCCTGAAGCCTAGGATTCTGGGTTCTGAACTGACCAGACTTCTGAGTTTCAATTCAATGTCCTTTATGGATACAGATGACAGAAATGACTTGGTCCATTTGTTTGGACTAAGGCATCAGTAAGACCACCATTATAAAAAATAGTAAGTGGCACATAAAATATGGTTCTAAAGAGCTAAAGATTTTCTCCTCTGACCTCCTGGGTACCAGCCTGCAAATGTGCACAGTCAGGCCATCCTTGGCATCTCAAACCCAGTATCTCTAAAACACACCCTGCAAAAGTATGTAAGATGACCAACAAATCTAAACCACAAACAAATCCAAGCAGCTGGCAGGACTTGGGTCTAACCCCTTGGGAACTCATGGCCCTAGGACCTTCCTGCCACTTCCCATATAACCCAGCAAGCCACAAAGATTTACTGAGAGCTTGTGTAAGACCTGGGCTCTGAGCTCTCTGGAGGGACACCAAGAAGGAGAAAACCTGGCCCCAGCTCTCAAGAGCAGCTCATGTCATAGGGATGGCAAAACATGCACCCATGAAAATAGTGGCAGGAATCAAAAGAATCAGAAGCATCAGAGGGGTGCCCTCGGAAGTCCCTTCTGCTCTAAACTTCTGGGATCTAACAAGTCACTGTCCAACGTATTTTAGGTTTTCTTTCTCAGTAAAGTTACCATTTAAAAGTAATAGTACTTGCCCGCTTTCTCAGTTTTCTCCTCTCTATCAGTTACCTATGGCTACGTAACAAACAATCCCAAAATTTTGTGGCTTAAAACAACCTTCAAAATTTTTCTGATTTGCTCATGGGTCTCTGGGTTAGCAATCTGAGCTGGGCTCAGCAGGGCAACTCTTCCCCCAATCTCACCTGGGGTCAGTCATGTGGCTGCAGTTATCTGGAGCTTGATTGGGGCTGGACACAGCCTCAGATGACCCAATAGAGCCTCAGTCCTACGTCTGCAGGTTGAGGCTGGCTCTCAGCTGGTGGGCCCAGGGGGCCTCAGCTGGGATGGCTTGTCTCTGCTCCATGTGGCTTCTTCACGGGGCAGACTCAGGGCGGTGTTCCAAGAAGACAAGAGCCGAAGCTGTTATGGCCTCTTAAGAATTAGAGGCCATAGAGGCTCCAGAGTTTTACAGCTTCTGCTGCATTTTATGAGTTAAAAAAACAAGTCACAGGGCCACATAGATTCAAGGGATGAGATTTTGCCTCTTGATGCAAGGAATAACAAAGGTCACTGAAACTGAACTTAAAATTGTTTGCAGCTTATCCTGACATTATCTGCTCACTTATCTCCACAGTCCATTGGTCACCAATACCAAGTATTCATGTCAATTTCATTGGAAATCCACCCACATGCGAAAGTACATAACTACAATCACAGAATGTGATTAAGCAGCTTTTGGAAAACTGCCTCTTGCTTTCCCATACATGAAGCAAAAAAAAAAAAAAAAAAAAAAAAAAATATATATATATATATATATATATATATATATATATATATATCTCGTCTACTTCCTTACTTTATACCACACTTGATCCAATACCTTCACAATGTCTACCAAAGAATTTCAAACAAAACAGTCAGTCACCTTCTTTTGGAACCAAGTCCAACAAGCATTGATCACAATGTTCCAAACAACTATTGTAAATAAAGGTAAATTAAGAATGATGCATTAAAGAAAGGCCAGCTGATGTTCACAGTTCCGGATTAATTCTAGATGCATTTTAGGTCTGAAGGCTGAGTAATTTTTCACGGTTATGCTAGAACATTATATAACAAGCAAGTCACCTATAGCTCTGTCGTGGGAACTGATTATTGACCGTACTCCTTAGGACCTTATTAGTTTACAGCTGTCTCTCCCCTCCCCCCACCCAAATATTTGGAGGGAGAAATCCAAGTAGCAAGTCATGGATCAGGTTGCCCAGCAGTTCACAGATCTAAAACAACTCATAAATCAAAACTGACAGATATTAGTCGACTAGCTTAGACAGTAAAAATCTTGCCATCAAATCTTCCAACTCAGAGGCTTACAAACACTTGATACCCCTTGATAAGATAGAACCTCGCCTTGACACGCAAAGCCAGCAATAACAAAGGCACTCATATTGCCTTCTTTGTACATCACACAGAGTCAACCTTGTCAGAAATTCAGCCCTTCCAGTGACGCCTCACCCAAAACACTTACAGCTTCCTCAGACCCTTGAGAAGATACTCTGAAGGAAAAATAAGCTCAGGCCCAGTTTGGTTGAAATTTGTCACTTCCTCAAAATTTACTCAAATCATCAAGGCAAATCAAGGCAACTTCTCTTTCTGGTGTTTGGAATTTGTTCATTCCATTATTTTAGGAGGATTTCCTTTGGGGGTTAGAGAGAAAAACAAACAAACAAAACAAAAAGTAGATCCTGCCTTCAAGGAAGAAGAAGTAGTGCTGTGACAGTGAGCTTGGCTTTTTCACATATCAACACATTTCTTGTTTAAGGCTCACAACACCCCTATGATACCGGTATTATTATTATCCCCATTTTAAAGATTGGGAAACTGAGGCTTCAGTTAGCAACAAACAAAGCCAAGATTCAAATTCAGGGAAGAACAAAGTGAAAGAAGCAGGGTTGGGAGGGTGATGGAGCTCAAGTGAAACACTGGGGGTATGGCACTTTCTAAGCAATAAAGGACTTTGCAAACACTGTTGATGGTAATGGCGGTGAGTATGGGGCATAGATGGGACACCCAGGTGGATGATATCCTGCTGCCTATTGGAAATGAAAATTTGAAACCTGGGCAAGAGTTGAGATGTGCTGAGAGTGAAAATGAAGAAAGGGCCCAAGGATGGGTCCTGGGTGAATCTGGCACACGTGGAAGGGAAAAATGCAAATGAGAGAAAGAGCATCTGAGTGAAGCATCCACTGGTCCAGAAGCCAAGAGTGTCAAGCTTTATGAAGGAGTTAAATGTAGCCAAAGGGTAGAGTGGGATGAGGCTTGGGGTAAAAGTCACTGGATTTTTGAATGTGGGAGACCACTGGGGACCATCAAGAGAGATTTCGGGTAGATGACAGATTGTGGGGCATTAGAGAGATGGTGGGTGGTGAGGGAGTGAGGCCACCAGTGTAGACTCCCCTTCCAGAAAGCTTCTCAAGGAAGGAATGAGGGAACTGAATGCAATGACAGTTTAGAGGATGGTTAAGATCAATGGAAGGGATGAGTTCCTAATATCCAGGAACTCTGGAGGAGGGATGAGTGTGGGCGTGGAGATTTGATTCCATTCCTCACTTCCTCGCCTGTGTAACTTTGGGACTATCCGTATAAAGAGAGATTTCTCTCATTGCTGCCACAGCTAATTAGAAAACAGGTCCTCACTTTTTCATCCCACCATGTTCTATTAATTCTTTCTGTCCTACGTTTCTTGACTTCATCTTCTCTTTTCTGCTCCCCTACCGGAGAGCACAGACCTCTCTCCCGGAACTCTGTGTCATCCTGCTCTCCGCTTTTCCAAGCCTCCCACTCCCTCCCCTCATTTTGAATCTGAACCAGATTAACCTGCCATAAAAACTAGTTTGTGAAACATGAAAAGCACCGGAGGGTGAAAGCACCCTCATACGCATTGGCCCAAGTCCAAAACTCCTGGCCCAGAATGGAAGAGATTCCATCAGGAGTCTCCATTCTTCAAACCCAGCCTTTCTTACACCCCTTCTATATGACTTGATGGTCCCGGGACTGTCCTCAGCCCTTTTGCACACTAGACCCATCAAGGAAGCTATAAAGTGCCAAGGCCCAGGCACATTCCGGAGGCTCTGGTTCATTTGGTCGGCAGTGGGGTCCAGACATGGGTGTATTTGAAATACTCTTGTCAATTCTTTCCTGCAGCTCTTTACTGCTCTATGGGATATTCATAAACCTTGCTCTGAGTCTTTGGTCAGCGATGCTTTCCATGCCTGAAATGCCCTCCTTCTTCCTTTCCATGAATCTAAATATGCCACATTTCCCAAGACCTAATACAAGCCTGATTTTTTTTTTAGGAAGTCTTCCCAGACCACCCCGGCCTGTAAAGATCTTCCCCATCTCTAGTTCTGATAATGCTTACAGATGGCACCTCAAAATCCAGTTCTTAATTCAAGAAGCATGTGCCAGGTCCTCACTTAGTTACTGGGGGTCCATACAGATAAAATATGGCTTCTGTCTTCAGAGTTTATCACTGAGGTGGGGTATGGTTTCCGGGGTGCTGATGAGGCACACAAAGCATAGAGAGCTGCACACGTTAGGGCAGGGCAGCACAGCGGCCCAGGAGTCAGGAAAGCCCCCAGGGTTTGGGCAGCAGGACGTGGGTCTGGATCTGTAGCCATGGTGAGATCAAGAAGGACCCTGTACACCAACAAAAGATTGGATCCTGCAGTCCCCAAACCCTTGTCCGAGGAAATGTCCTCTGAGTCTGTCCTTCTGCCTTTGACCTGACCCCATGCTCACCTAGCCGCCCCTCCAATTCCAATCCACCTTCCCTGGGTGGGGCAGGGGGTTCCTCCCCAATGGCAGATACAAATCATTTTCCCCAGGAAGGAAAGATCCCTTATTGCAAGTGAGCAAGATTGTCAGCGGCTTATTATTGTGTTTATCTCAAGGCAGATAGCTCTGCCTTGATAACTGCCGGATAACTCAGTTCCAACGACATCCTACAGAATGACAGGTGGGCCCCTTCTCACCACCCCACCCTCAGGTATGGGGGGATGCACATCACACAACAGGAGGCCTCCGGAAACACAGTGTGAAAACCATTGTCAGAGGCCACTGGGGTGTCCTCAGAGGTATAGGTTGTCCTATAATTATTTCATGTATACAAATCTCACCTCCAATAGGTTTTAAACCCTTAAAGGCAAGAAACCTGCTTCTCATAGCTTAGCCTCCTCTGGTTCGTCATTCGGGACACAGAGCATAATAAAGAGTTGATACGTGAGCTTGAACAAAGGAGGCTACCCACAGTCAGGAAGCATGGAAGACAGAATTTTCAAAGGGCTATTAATCATTTCAAGACAAATGTAAGTATCTAGATGGTACATGAGGAATAGAAGTGAAGTTGACTTCCAAGAACTTGAAAGACAGTTGCCCTTGGAAAGTTAGGTTGGTGAAATTCATGCACAAGTAGATGAGGTTAGTTATTATACTAAGAGAAAGGGGGGGAAAATAACCTAAAAGAGTTTCTGCAAGTGTGTGCCCAAGGAGTTTGGGAACACCTAAGGCTCCCTTCAAGGTGACAGGGTTGAAATACAATTGGATTCAGAAAATATGCTGCCTGGAAAACTTCTGTATAAACAGAAAGAGGCCAAGTTCATGGAGAAAGGAAAACCAGCAGGGTCACAGGTTGGCAGTGTTTACCCATGACCCCCAGGGGAGACAGAGACAATTCGATGACAGAGCCTCATCATTAGAGGGGTGCACCCTGTGTGAGGCAAGGAGGGTTCCATAGGTCTAACCAGGACCTTCATCTGTCAAGGTTTTTGACTGCAACACAGCAACTGACACTGGACTATTTCAGGAAAAAAGGGAGGTAGGGATGGGGTATGCTTTATTGGAAGGGAAAATATACAGAAAAGCACAGAAGATCACAGGGGCTGGCAAACCAGGCTTGGAACAGATGAGACCCCGGCCACCTGTGAAGGTCTTGGTCATAGAAGCTACTACACAGCCTCACCTGGGTCCTGTCCCCAGTGTAAATGAACTCCAGCCATTACTCCCATTCAAGAAGCAAAGCCCTGGGAGAGAGAGTACAGTGGAGCAAGATGAGCTCATTTGCTTCCTTCTCAGTGGAAGGCTCCATTAGGAGGAGCCTTTCACTTATAACATACGAGGAGATGTATTGGACCAACCAGTCCCAAAGCCTAAACGCGACGGAGAAAAGAAAAATCCCTGGAAGGGAACTGGGGTGCTGCTGGAAAGAGGGAATGGTCACTGGGCAGTCAATATCCACAGCATGGTCTGAGGAAATGTTTTCTGAGGCCGTCCCTCTATCTTTGACCTGACCCCATGCTCACCTAGCCACCTTCCCTGGGCTGGGGCAGAGGACTCCTCCCAGATGGCAGATGCAAACTTTCCAAGGGAAGAAGGATCCCTCACTGTAAGTTAGCAAGATTGTCAGTCACTTGGGGACATCAATCCTGCAGATATGATGCTCAGGCAGGAATAAATGGACCCGTGGCAACAGACCGGTCTGCTGAGACCTCAGAATCGGGAAGGCTGCTGTGATGATATTTATCCTTTGGATCGTAGTTAAAGCTGGAAGGCCTTTTAGCAAACACTTGGTTCAGTTTTCTTCTTTTTCAGATGAGAGCTTTTCTGAGCCCAGAGAGAGGAAGTGACTTGCTCAACATTGCACAGCTCATGGGTGGAAAAACTAAAACAAACCTTGATCTCATCCATCCTTTGCATTACATCATAATACCCTCTTAAAAATGAGAAATGGCCTCAACTTTCCAGGCCTTCTGGAAGTAAAGTGGGGGTTCACCTCACTGTCTTCTCCACCCTTCAGTTGAGGGCAGTGATGAAAGCAACTTCTGACCCTTTGTACCCAAATACCAGTCGTGATGCCTCCCTTGCCTTGATATGTTAACTCAGTGAAACTTTCATACTCAAAGCTCAGGAACTGTGGTGCCCTGAGAATTCAGATGCCTGAAGAGCAACTGGAAAGAAATCGATTGGCAAGACCTTTTTAAGAAATACTTATTACTGAAAATGTTACTAAATTGTGTGTGTGTGTGTGAGAGACAGAGTTTCCCACCTTAGTAAATATCATCAGAGCCAAGCTCAGACTCTGAGGTCAGTGTCCCTGGAATGGCATTTCTGCTGCATCACCTTGGGAAAGTTCCTTAACCTATTTGAAGGTCAGTTTCCTCTTCTATGATATAAATAAACTACCTCCTCAGCAGGCTGTTTTAAAATTTGTGTTAGATAATTTACAGAAAACATTTGGGACAGTGCCTGGTTAATGGCAAACCCTCAAGTGTTCTTAATGTTATTTTGAATGTAATGAAATCCTTGGTGTTTGCGGTTTCTCACAACACCCAGGAGGATCCCAAGAACACCTCCCACATATTTCAAGGCATAACACTGATTCTCACCCTTGTTTAGAATCACCTGCCGAGTTTTTAAAAGTACAGATGCCTGGGTCCCACTCCCAAAGATTCCAGTTCCACTGGTCTAGGGTGCACCTGGGACATGGCTCCCATTGCATCAAGCTCCCAGGGGAACCTACACACAACAAAGTCTGGCAATCACTGATCAACAGAATTGAACCTATAACTAGAGACCACCAAGCAGCCAAGCTTACAGCCACTGTACCATCACCTGTCTCCCTACTCCACTGAGGACATCAATGAGAAAGAACCTGCAGCTGTTCTCAACCATCTCAAGCTTCTCCTTCCAAAACAATTAGAACGAAAGAAATTAGGCCAAAGTTGAGCTAATTCCAGATCTCACCCTGGCAGCTAATTTTGGGGGACCAAACCCTTTACCATTTTCTCCTTAAAAAAAAAAAGAAAAGCACCTAAAAATATCAGAATTTAAAAAACCCAGCTCATCAAAAGTACAGTGATGGTAGTCCTAAAAAATTCAGGCAGTCACTGCTTTGTTTGCCATATGGAGGGTAGGTTCTCACTGTGCCTATAAAACATTTTCCTACCTGTTTGTCAGGCTTGAGTTTGGCCACATTTTAACAGGACACAAGAGTTTGGCTATATTTTAATAGGGCACAAGAGACTCGGAGGAAGCTATTTTTGGAGGCAGACTTTCTTTTTAAGGCTGGCCAGGATGGAGGGGAATCAGGCATGTGACCTCCTTTTCCAGCTGACTTCACAAAAGACCGGGAAGAGGAGGGCACCCTGGATGGTCCCCATGAGTCACTGACTCCGATCCCACCCTTCTGCTGGCCTGGTCTTAAAGATCCCAGGGTGCTGCGGCCAGGCGGGTGCAACTTTTCACGTGCCCACATTTGGGGAAGTGAGCCTGGGAAAGCAGCAGTGCAGGGGCAGAGTTTGTTGCTCGTCAACGGAATTTTGCCCTGAGAGCCGGGCTTCCTCCTCTCAGAGGTCCAGTCCTGGCAAGTCCCTTCACGAGCCAGCCTGTCCAAAGAGGAACGCCTGGGGGTGAGCTCCTGCCCCCTCAGCTTCCTCTCCTTCCCTAGCCCCGCTGCGAGGCTGGCCCCAAGTCCCCTGATTCCAAGCAGCTCCAAGGGCCGCTGTGGTGGGAATCTTGAGGGTGGAGGCTCAGACCTGGGACCAATGGCCTGACGCCAGCAGGAGACCGCTTTCAATGTAGGCAATAACTTTCCAAGAGTTCCTTTTGGGGGGCAGCTCCAGTGGTTGGAGATCTGAGTCAGAACAGGGGTTCACACAGGGCCTTAAGCAAGTCATAGAGGAGATTCTGGAACCAGACAGAGGTTGACCAGATGTTCTCAAAGGCCTTCTCCCCACCTAAGAGTCTACTTCTGTGATTCTTCAAGTTAGTGTCACTTACCCAAGACAATATTTAAGCCCGAGAAATAGTTTTCTTATTATTTTAAATTTGTAAAGGGGAAATATTTCAATCATACTGAATAAAGAAAATAATAAACTAGACTTTTATAAGCCCATCACCAAGATTACACATATTTTACCAAACTTGCTTCAGACCTCTTTCTCTCTCCTTTCAGATATAGTTCCATTTCTTCAACCTTCCCTTTTCCTTCCCCAAAGGAACTATTAACCTACAGTTGGCCTAGATCATTCCCATGTATGTTTTTGTTTTTTAATAAACATGAGTGTATTAATAAAAATCAAGTTTTTACACTTTAATATAAATTACATCTATATATATTATGTATATGTATGTCACACACATATATCCTTTTACAACTTGTTTTTTCACTCAACAATGTTTTAGAATTTATACCTTTTGATAAGAAGCCTAGTACACTTACATTAACTTCTGCATAGTATAGTATTCAATTCCATGAACACATTCATAAACCATAGCTTGTGGGCTGTGTGATCAGCACTCTTTTGTGTATGTGTGTATATATATGTACATATATGTACATGTGCATCCATGTGTGTATATACATGTACAGGTATACTATACATATATACACAACACAAATCTGTACACATATATGATAGCTTCTCTGGGCTTTATGCCCAGGAGCAGAATTGATATTTCATAGCAGGAGCACATCTTCGACTTCAGTAGGTATTGCCAAATTGTTCTCCAAAGCGACGGTTCCAATTTACACTCCCACCAGAGTTCCTTTATGCCCACATCTCACCATCCCTGTTGTCATCAGACTTAATTAATTTTTGCTAAGCTGGTAGATGTGAATGGTATTTCATTGTCTCAATTTGCATTTCTCTTATCGTGGGGAACCAATTATAGTTTTTGAGGCCAAGAATAGAAGCTAACCCCTCCCCACCCCAATCCCACACGCACACTTGGTGGAGGCAGGAGGAAGCATGGGAGCCCAGATGGTGAGGTTCCAGACCAGACACCCAGGGCTGGAGCAGGGATGTTTCACTTAAGGGTCAAGCACAGATGAGCGTCAGAACAAAAGAAAGGCTGAATTCCAAAAGGACGGGCCAAGGAGTTGCCAAAGAGAAGGGACCAGAGAAGGTACAGAGTCATAACTCTGACATCAGAGAAGGTCGACAAGTGCAAAGCATGTTGGAATCAATGGGAAAGGGTCCACGCTGCTTCCTGAGAACAAGGGCAGTTGTTTGCAGCTCACAGCTGAAGAGGGAGCAAGACTGGGGTTGGGACAGCTGAGCAGAAAGGAAGGGGGAGTAACAGGCGCCAAGGCTCCTGCAGTTCAGCCTGCCGCTCTCACCATACCCTTGGCCGTCGTTGTTCTCCACTGTGAACCCCGAGAGCCCTAAATAACAGTGTTATGTCCTTCTAAATGAAACTCCTCAGGTCAGGCCATAAAATCTGGGCCACACTTGGGTTTGAGGGTTTGGGGTTTTCATTTCTTTTGAGCAAACAACAACAGAAACTCTGCGATCGGTGAGTGACTTATTTTTGGCAAATTGTTTCTCCTTCTGGTGGCTTCTTTTCAAAACATGTTTTGGAAACATTTAACCGTCTTTCCCATAGCACTGCTTCTCAGGGAAGTTAAACAAAGCCAGATTGACAGACGGACTTCAAGATATGTGCGTCAAAATATGTCTCCCATATGAAAGAAGCTGGAGCTTTCTGGGAATAACTCATTTCCTTCGGGGGCACTGGGGGGTGTGGGAATCCCATATATCTCCATGTCCTCTTACCAGGCAGAACTCTGAGAAGCAGAATCCTCTGTCAATGTGTGTGACAGATATGGTTCTTAATGGGGACAGGAAACCACTCTAACCTCAATAAGTCCACAGTTTCAAAGCCAACTTTCCCTTCGGCGCACTTTGCTTCAAGTACGGCCCAGTGTTAAGGACAACAGCCAAGGAAGCCTCCAGAGAGACAGACGAGGAATAACAAGTCATGGCTGCACAATGGCATCTTGAGGGGCTAAGACACCAGGACCCTAATGTCTCCGTTTCCTCATTTGACACCATGGCAGTATAAAATGGGATGAAGTCCTCAGTCCAAAATGGACAGGATCTAATAAAAACCTAGAAACACTGAGTGTCTGGAATTATTCTGTAAACCCAAGATGTAGTGAGAGTGAATCCTCACTATTATGACCTCTCTAAGATTAAATATGACCAAGATATATTATATTTCTGATGACTTGTGGAGGACAAGGCCATGCATGATACTGATGGTCCTTTCTAATATCTCTTGGCTTTGAAATCTACTGTAGAATACCTGTATCTTTGAAGTAAGTTTTAGGGCCCATCATGTACATGCAACACACACACACAGAGTAGCATCGTATTAACGTAAGAACATATGAGTCATGCCCTCTGGGATACTGAAAATGCCACAGAGCTGTTCCATTCAAGATTCTTGGCTGAGCCCCTGCTAGGTAGGGGTTGATTAGAACAGCCTATGAGTAAGTCAGGGTCAGCCAGTAGGCAGCTCACAAACCATCACAGATGCTTCTCGTGAGAGGATTCCTGATTCAGGTGTGGGCCAGGTTGAGGGAACAGACCAAGGATGGTGAGGTGCCCAGCCACCAGCAGGAAGCCATACCACGCTAGGGCTGAGGGGACTCAAGGAGGAAGTCATGTGTGGAAGTAGGAGCCCACTGGGAGCTGGAGCCTTGAAGGATGGCTGCCCAGTGGGAATTGCAGTGATGGAGGGACACAGCCACTGCTAGAGAGTCAGGACAGAGACATAACCCAACCTCTCTCTCTTCCCACCCTTGGACCTCCTGCTGTGTTCTCCGTTTTGCTAAACCCACCTGGAAAGCAGCTGGCAAGGAGACCTGGGTGATACAGTCCTCTGGAGTCAGGCCCCACTGAGCGCAGAGCAGGGTGGGGAAGAGAGAAGCCGGCTCAGGGGCTGGAGGGCAGGTGGGTGTGCTAATGGAAAATAATCAGCCCGGTGGCTCTCCTTCCGTCCTGTGCTGCTTCCTGTTTGAACCGGGCTGTCCTGCAGTCAGAAGGCACCTGCAGAAAACAGCACAAATCCTCTCTTGATCTCTTGATCAAACAGCTCATAAGTTCTCCTGATCCAGGGTCAGTCTCCACATTTCTTAGCAGAAAGATAGTCCAGTTCGGAGTCATTTAACTCAGCAGTTCACCAAGCAGGAGTTACCCTCATAACTTGACCATGGTCAAAGCCAACTATGCGGGTGAGGAACTATACCAGGTTTTGCTCCAGCAGCTAGTTCCATGTCTCCAAACCAACTCTCTATGGTTTGCAGCAGAGAGAAAAGAGCTCTCTATTCATCCTCTGGAGAAACAGCATCAAGCAGGCCCCAGACCAGAGGATGAAGATACCACTGAGGGAATAATGGCCAGCACTGACTTGTCCCTTACTATGTACCAGGCACCATTCTCCAGGCTTTGGGTGTGTGTGGGTGAGTCCCGTTTGCCAAGGCACAGGATCGTAGAGTGAGAAGAGGAAAGTTGGGGGACTGCTTCCCCTGTTCTGCCCATCCCCACTTTGGCAGGAGCTGCATGCCTCTAACTATGCCCTCGGCTCCTGTCTAGAAGTGCCTCTCCCAGGGCCACAGTTCTCCTTGGGTTTGAGAAAACACTCCCTCTGTTTGCCCCTTCAGGCCCAGAGTGCTATCCCCTGGGCGCCTTTCTATTCCTTGTTGGTTCCCTAACCCTACCCAGCCTCTGTAAACTGGTTTTTTCATTAAACTCTCCTCCATTACTCCTTTGAATGTTCCATCTGCCTCTTAGCGGCTCCCTGGCTGGTACAAGATATATGAACTCAGTTAGTGATGCTGCAGCTCCCAGACTGAGAGGGTCACCTTCACAAGTGCACCGTGGAAACTGATGCTGGCAGGGAGGGGCTGGCCTCCTCTAGGGACATAGGGATACAGAATAGGGGTCTGACTTCAACAAAGACATAGTCTAACTTCTTTTCTTCTCACAAGGAGTAAGTCAAGCAGTCTATAGGGAACCCAGAAATGGGCTGAGCATTGCTATCTTGAAAAAGCACTTCACATTCAGAGAAAAACATGAGCTTTGGAGTCAGCCTTCCAATCATCCGGACCCCAGCTCTACTACCTACCTGCCAGCTGACACAGGGCAAGTTATTTCTCTGGGCCTCAGCATCTTAGTCGGTTAAATGGGACTAAAAATATCTACCCTACAGGGTCATTAAAAGGTAACAAATGTTAAATACCTGGTACAGAGTACACCTTTACTGAATCTAAATTCTCTCTCCCCTTACTTTGAGGATTCTACCGTTTTCTCTTGGGCCCTAGCTTTAACTCTGTTGCATCTGGGCCTGAGAATCCTTCTCTGATTCCTCTCCTTCACATGAATTGAGTTCACTTTGTCTCTCCATCTGGAATCCATGAGTTCCGAGGGCTTTATTCCTGGAGTGGGGTGGAAGGACGGCTTTCTTGATGAGACCTGAGATTCTGGGTACAGGCAGTTTTCCCTCTGATGTAATGCTGCACACGCACGCACACGCACACACACACAGGGGTACACATGCAAACACATTGAAATCTGATCTCGGACAAGCTCATTCCCACTTATGACTCATGCTTCCATTCAGATAGTATTAATTGGTCCCTGGAGAACATTACGGGGGATAAAATGGCAGGGATAATAAATGGGGGATGAGAGTGAGAACACTTTTTGAAAATAATAGTCACTAAGGGCCCAGGAAGCTGATGCCTGGTTTGGTTAGAGTGTAGTAGGTATTTATTCTAAGGCAATTTTGGGTTGATGCTCAGTCCTTTGTGGCAAATTCAGGAACATTTCTAATTACTTTAGTCGTAACCGTTGGGTAGAAACAGTCCATGCCTCTTCTTCTAGTGCTTATGTCTGAAATGACAAGGCCTGTGAAATTCCAATTTGGAGTCCTCCAGCATGCCATTATCAGCCTATAGACTATAGGAATAGATTTCAGGCAGTGGTTCTCAAACTTCATGTGTATCAGAATCACATGCCCAGAACATAATCATATGCCCCATATCCAATGGCGTCAAAATCACCCTTGCATTTTTAGGAAGTTCCGCAGATAATTCTGATCAATATAAAACATTGATAACAAATGAGGTTAAAGGACTTGCAGGAGAGCTTGTCACATCCCCTCAGGCCACCTGCCAAATGAATCAGAGAAGGTAGATCCATCACTGATGAATACAGACTTGCAAGTAGCCACTGGCCGATGATTAAGAGACAGCAGGAGAAAAAAAAAAAAAAAAAAAAGAGACAGCAGGAGAAATGACCCAAAAGCCATTTCTGTCTGGCTTTCAGAAGGGGCTTCTCTCTGATTTATCTCTTGCAAAAGATTCACCGAACATGTACAATACAAACCTCCACACATAAAATTTCTTAGGGGCAACTGGTGAAGTACATTGCTCGGTAAGAGAGGAAAGTAAGAGGGGTGATAGGCAAGAAGGTGGCTTCAATTTGGAAAGTGAAGGAGAGCAAGTCTGAGTGGGGCAGAGAAGCCCAGACATTAGAGCTGAGCTGGAAAACTCTAGACGGCAGAAATCCACATGCCACCTTTATAACGCTGGCATGCCTGCGTATCACTGAGACTTACACAGCCAGCGCGATAGCCACAGCAACACGTGGCCACTGAGACCATGAAACATGGCCAGGTCAAACTGAGATGTGATGGAAGTGTAAAATCCACATCAGATTTTGAAGACTTATTACCAAATAATATAAAATATCTCGTTTTACCAAGTACACGTCAAAATGATGTTTTAGATATATCAGCTTAAATAAAATCTATTCTTAAAACATTCACCTGTTTCTTTTTTTAATGTGACTAATATAAAATTTTAAATTACATATGTGGTTTGCATGTTTGCCTCCCATCATAGTTCTACTGCCCAGCACTAACCTATACCATTATTTAACTGAGTTTTTTTCCTTTACATTTGACTCCCTTTTTTTTACTTCAATAAACTTAGCCTTATCCCAGGCTAATACTAACGATGAAACCACAAGTTTGATGTGCCAGTTTTCTTCTAATAAGCGCTAAAATAAATACATAAAATAGCTCATCCACACACTACCTAAATTCCACTTGTGTTTTGCCAGTGGGACAGAAAGCCACATTTTGGGCAACACGGATCTACTGCAAACCCTTTGACACCCAGAGAGAGAGAAAATGACCCGTCCACAGTCACTAGTGTGGTCAGGGACAGAGGTAGCCCAGGGCTGTTTGATAAGCTCTGAGGGTGGGTGGAGCCCCCCAAACACTTGCAGGTCTGGACAGGAGAGTGTGTGACCGTCAGCACAGAGGGACTGGTGTCTGGTCACGCTCTCTGGGTTTTCACTCCACTGGTGCCTTTCTTAAAGGGTCAGTAGGGAACGCAGCTTCTGCCTTTGAGTAATTGTGGAGGCAGGCAGAGCCCTGCCGTAACCCAATAAGCCATGCCAACCTCCGACTGCCCAGCCACCACCAGCCTCTTCCTCGACACCCCCCTGCACCAGCCCTGCTTCCGGGTGGCAGTTGCCATTGCCCACAGTTCAAGGTCCCTTTGGGTCACAGCCTGGTTCTGGCTGCCCTACCCCAGCTGCCCTTTCTGATCTCAGGAGAGGATCAAAGGACAGCCACCCTCCAGAGGGGGCCCTGTAAGCGCCTTACTTTGGCAAGAGGTTAGGGACCCCCCAGGGAAGTGGAGGGGCCAGCCCAACAGCCCTTGACCTGCAACTTTTTATAGCTCACCCTAACCCAGCAGGTGCTAATGAACGCTGGTGAGGAGCCAGCCTGTGGGTATGGGAGCCCTGCCATTTCCATCTAGTATCCTCCAACCTGAGGAGGAGGAGGTTTGGGGTCAGTCCCAGCAGCCAATACTCACCACAGATGCAAAGGCAGGGGACCCTGGCTTCTGCTCAAAGGAGCCTTCTAGAACACTCTTGACCCTTCAAAAATGGCACTCCTGACCCTTCAAAAATGGCACTGAAGGGTCAACACTCTTGACCCTTCAAAAATGGCACTCTGAAACCACCTCTTCACAGACATCAGTGTATGCCCCCCGCCATCGTCTTGAGCAGCTTTCCTTTTCCTCATCTTCCTGCTGCTCCTCTCAGCGCCCCTAGCATCCAGATTCCTCACAGTTCCTATCTGCTCTTGGCCTTCTTCATAGTTTTAATGTGACTTCAACTTTTGACTCATCGGTCCAGAGTTAGAGCTGCCCACGGCCCCAGATGCGATCTCCTCTGCCCCAGAGCGGGCCTGAGGAACGCCCATCCATCAGACCAGCTGCTGCCTCCACCACAGGCAGGAGACAGCCCCTCACACGGCCAGGCGTGTAGCCCTCGGAAGAGAACCCGGGCAGCTGTGCCCACACACAGGGCTGGCGGGCCCGTCCCATCCCTCGGCAGACCATCTGAAGACCTAGCTGGGAAGCAACCCGCGTGGGAGACCTGGCCCCCAATCCCAGCCTGGCCTCCACACACTCATCCTTCCATGGGCACTAGAGATTATGAGGCCACGTAGAGTTAAAATGCTACTGAAATGAGAAACCAGCAAGGAATGCAAGCTGCCTTGTGTTTCACCTCCACAAACTCTAACAATAGCTGATAATCATTGAGCAATTACCATGCGCCAGGCCCTGCGCTTAGCAGTGCTTCATCTCATGCAGTCTTTACCACAACCTGAGGAAACAGATTCAGAGAGATTCAGTAATTTGCCCAAGGTCACACAGCTTCTAGGTGGCAGCAGTTGGTATCCTTAAGCGGCTCCGTGGGCTGCCTCCTTCCAAGTTCCTGGTGAGAGCTGGCACAGCGGGGCTGAGGGGGGAAACACACTCAGTGCAGCTGCCCAGATGCCCCTCAAGGACAGACGTAGAGGGGCTGGCATGGACCAGCACAATGGGCTACTGGCCCAGGTGGCTTCTTCCCATTTGTCCTTCTTATCGCCACAGTGCCACACTCAGCAGAGGCCCCTCAAGGTCGCCCGCCGCACGCGCGTCCCCAGGGGTCTGGGACAGGCTTTCAGGGTCTGTGCGGTTGACAGCTTGAATCTGACAAGATCTGTGCTGAAGACAGAGCCCCATAACCAACTCGCAGCGAAGTGCCCGTGGCCCTCCCCGGGGGACCCCTGTGATGGATGGGCCTCTCTCTGAGGGTCCCGGGGGCCCACTGGGGGAGGGCTGAGGGCTTCAGGGCCTCACTCAAGCTGCCAAGAGGTCAACCACTGTTTTAATGACTATGCCGTGCCAGCCGCCTCTCACTTGCTCAGAATCTCAGCCCAGGACAATCTCATCTCTGGCAAACTCCACGCTTCCCAGAGGGCTGGGCACACTCCTGCCCCAACATGCTCCTTTGTCCCGGCAGGATCACAGTGGCCAGGGCTGGATGGAGGCCCGCGGGGCTGCAGAGCTGAGACGGCCTCTCATCCTAGCCCAGCGCTCTCTCTGTCTCCCTCCTAGTCCCAGAATCATGGAAACGACAAGGGGAGGGACCCACCATGCACCTAAAGGGAATCAGGAATTCACTCATTCATTCATTCATACATGCATTCATTCACAGATATTTACTGGGCCCCTACTCCATACCAGGCTCTGTGTAAGCACTGGGGACACAAGAGTGAGGAAAACAGACATCTTCGCTGTCCCAGGGAGCAGACCATTTGGCAACAGTTTTAAACAAGGGCCCCCCTTGGGAATTCCCTGGTGATTCAGTGGTTAGGACTCCACGCTTTCACTGCCAAGGGCACAGCTTCAATCCCTGGTCAGGGAACTAGGTTCCCACAAGCCACACAGTGTGGCCAGAAATAAATAAATAAAAATAATAAAACTAAATAAATAAGCAAGGACCCCCCCAGGAAGAAGTAAGCACTTCAGGACAGTTAGAGGCCATTGAGCCCAAATACAAAGGATAAGGGATGAGACAGGGCAACACCTGCCTGCAGTAGCCCTGTGTCTTGGTTTCCACTCCTTCTCAGGGTGTTTGCTGTACAGGGAAAATCTCCCAGACGAGAGGTTGTCCAAACTGGCTGTGCCTCAGAGCTACGCTGAGCGCATCTTAAATACACAGGTTCCTACAGTTACAAGATTACTGCTCCTAGAGAGTCACCTCTGGAGGGATCAAATGGGGCCTAGGAATCTGTATTTGTAAAAATTGTTCTACATGAGACTAAGGCATATCCAGGTTTAAGAGACACTATCCTTAATTGTGAGTTTCTTATTTATCCAGATCTCTATAGGACTTAGATCGGCGGGGAAATGAATGAAAGAATAAATGAACGAATGACATACAAACGAAAGCACGCCTGTTTGGAAGCTTGCATGTGGCTGTGGTTAAGAGCAGGAGCCCAGGCCCAGAGATCTGGGGAGCTGGTGTGGCCTCGAATCTATGGGTGAATTAGTGCCGCACGAAAGGTGTGCAGGATGGGAGCAGGAAGTGAGACCCCACGCCAGGCATTGGGCCCGGGCCGTGCTGCCCGGGAGACGTAGATGAGCTAAGAGTACACAGAGAGCTGATGATTCAGGGGAAGTGGAGTCCACAGGCCACAGACATGGTCGTGACATCTCAGGCAGCCCATCTGTGACAGGCAATACAGAGATGGAGGCGGGCAGACAGCGTGGGATGGCCCTGCACCCTGAAACGCCCACAGTCACTGCCTTGCATTCATCAGTTACTAATTTTACACACACTGGGTGGAAGCCTGCCATGGGCCAGGCAAGCCACCAGCACTGAGAAAGCAGGGACTGACCCAGCCTCTGGCCTCAAGGATGCCTGAGGCTGGCAGGGGAGGCAAGCATGGAAAGAGACAGAGGTGACAGAGGTAAGGATAGGAAGCCTCTGGACATCCTGGCTGAGGACACAGCCGCATACCCAGGGAAGAATGAATCCTGGAAATACCAAAAGCTAAAGAGAAAATAGTGACCCCAGGTTTAGGGTAAAATGTGTTGTGTAGGGCTCAGGTGGGGAGCAATGTGGAAGGGTCCAGTTCCTACTACTTACTTGCTCTGTGACCTCAGACAAGTTACTTAGCCTCTCTGAGCCTCAGTTTCCTAATCCATGAAACGGGAATAATAACACTACTAATCTCATAAGATTATTGTATTGACAAAATGAGAAATCACGTGTGAGAACACTGAGCACACAGTCGGCACTTAATAAAACGTAATAAGGGCAACCATTAATGGAGCCATTTTCATACAATTCTCATAAATACAATACAATCTGAAGGAGCTGCTCCTAGGCCCAGTCTGATAAGGAAACAGACTCAAAGAAATGAAGTTTCATATAGCAGATAAATGGTGAATCCAGAACGTGAACCTAGGCCGGTCTCATTCCAGAGGCTCTAGTATTACGCTAAGCTGTATGCAAATATATTTTTGAAAGGGAAGATGTTTAAAAATCATAATAATTATCATAACAATTAAAAGTGGAAGTTAATTGGAATTTCACATTGGATTAAGAAAACTGGACTGTATTTACCCAGCAGGATGCTAATAATAGCTTCCTTTTTTTGAGTACTTACTTGGTGCCAGGCACTGTACAAAGCACTCTTAGAAATCCATAAAAACAACTGTTTTACAGACAAAGCAAGTGAGACTTAAAAAGATTAAATACCTAGCCTGAGGTCATTCCGTAACTAAGAATGGCTGAGTGAAGATTTGAACCCAGGACTCTGAGTCCTTACGCCCTTAACAAGGCTGCTGTACTATAGATTCCCACAAGGGAGCACTCAGCAGAACATCCAGAAGATAAGACTTCCTAGACTCCGAGACACATGAGGTGTTTCTCAGGGGATGTCCTCACTGACGTTGGAATTGTTAGGGGAAACACTGACCGAAATCGCTCACCCTGGCCTGGCAAGATAGTAGCCACTTGCACGAGTTATCTTACAACAGGAGGTCCTGGTAAGGAACACAGAACTAACAAGCTACCACCAACCAGAAGAATTCAGTAAAGGTCAAAAGGAGAGAGGAGATTCCAGTCCATGTGTCCTCCCAGAATCCTTCTCGCTGGATTCCATCTTGGTTGAGTGATGTGCGTGCCACCAGGAAGGACCTTGAGCCAGAATGATTGGCCAGAGACAACCCGGAAAATAACCCCATCACCATAAAACCTGAGACTGTGAGCCACGTGGCAGAGCAGTCCTCCTGGGTTCCCTTACCCTGCTGCTCTCTGACCGGGCGCCCCTTCCCAATAAAGTCTCTTGCTTTGTCAGCATGTGTGTCTCCTCGGACAATTCATTTCCGAGTGTTAGACAAGAGCCCACTCTCAGGCCCTGGAAGGGGTCCCCCTTCCTGAAACAGAATCAGACCTGGTCTGGGGGGCTGGAGGGGAGAAGGAAGAAGCACAGGGGGACAGAGCAGGGGCCAGCCCAGGGTGAGCTGCTACCTTCCTTGCAGGCACTGGGGAAACACTTAAGGCCAACGTCTGTAAGGGCAGCAGGGGTAGGGTGCGGAAGGGCACCTTCCCGCATGGAAGCAGGAATTAAGGAGACTCTAGAATAATCTCCAGTTATGCCCCAGACGTCTGCTTGCCCCTTTCTCGTGGCCTTGATAACTTTGTGATGGTCTCATCTGCTTTGGATAGTTTCCCTAGCACCTTCAGTCACATCTGAATCTTTAGTCTGTCTGGGTGAAAGTCTATTTTTTATGGTGTGGTTTTGTTGCTTTTGTCAAGTAAAAATGAAAGACCAGCGTTCCAAACCCACCCTGGCCTTGGAAGCCCACTGACGTTGGATGGGTCCCTTCCCTCCTCCGTCTTAACTCTCCCATCCACCAGTGACGTCCATCCTCCTGACCTCATGGGTGGCTGCAGAGGAGAAACGAGGTCATTTAAAGGATTACACAGAAACAAGGGGGTTTTTTTGGTTTGGGATTTTACTGGGTTTTTTCTTGTTTTAAGTCATGACACTAAGCCCTGTCGCCTCTCTTCCCTTGGGCTCAGGGAAGCACTTGATTTTGACTGAGGAATATAAAGGGCTGAGTTGTTGAGCGAGCCCACCTCATGCACGCAGAATTACACAACGGGCCAGACTTCCACCATCATCACCCAGAGAAAAGGCAGTGAAGAGAGGACTCAGACAGGAGGGGATTTCCTCACTCTTGTGCCAAGGTTGGCACAAATGCCAGAGACCCAGACATTTTCCCAGCCCCAGGGGTCCCTTGGCCTGGGGTAAGGTAGAGTGAGGGAGGATTTGGCCTCGGCCCCTCATGCCCCTGGGAAGCAGAGCGGTCCAGGCCCTTCCTCTGAAAATGGAGCCTTTGTGAGTCCAACTACAGCCTCAGGAGACACCAACGGAACTGCCCACAGTGACATTCCGACCCTTCACAACCGCCATGTCCAACAGATCCCTTGTTCAGCGAAGTTTTCACACGGAGGAGCAGAATGTCAAGTCTCAAGGGCTGGTTTCCATGTTTTTATAGATTCCCCAGCCTTCCCCCACCCCTCCTCCGCTGCTCCCTGCCAAAAGCTGCCATTGCCTTTAGGGCAGAATAAATCTCCTCTCTCCCATTATCTTAAATTCCCTGAATCCATCCATCTGCCTTAACCAAAAAAGAAATAAGGTAAGTCTGGTACAGCTCAGGCCAGCAAAGCTCCTCTCCCCAGAGGGCCCGGAAGCTGTGTAAGTGATATATCATAAATATTCTATTCCTAGATATAAATGTCTTGGGGCTTTCATCCCCCTCCTCCCAAGTCAGGCCATTCCGTGGAAAGAAAGGTTAAATGAAGTGAACTTTTCAGGGACTAAAACGTTTCTCTTTCTTTGGCAAAAATAAGGAAATCTGCATTTAGTAGCATTTTTGCGAGCCTGACAAGAGGCATTTCATCAGAGCTGACCCCTTTGAAGAGGAGAGGAAACGGGAGACCAGTGAACCCAAGACTGGGAAAGGAGGCATGGGGGAGGCACCAGGAGGATGGCTAAGCCTGTCATCCCTGAAGCAGCCTCGTTCTGAGAGCTGGACCCCTGGGGCTTGGGACCCACATGGGGCTCAGGAGCTCTTGTTTAGGGAGAGAAAACCGCTCTTGAATTGGTGGGGATGGAGGTGGGGAAGGTGACCTCCACCCCCAGCACCACATCCACACGAGGGAGAGAAAGTCCCAAAGTCTGAAAAACAAAAACTCATAAATAAGGAAGTATCTGAAGCTGAGAAAACCAGCAGACACCTGACAGCTTTCCTTACGCAAATCTCTGTTAGGATACCAAAACAAATGACTAAAGCCGGCATCACTGATGAAGAAGTTGACCCCTGGTTTCTACAGTCGGATGACTTGAGTCAGAGACTTTAAAAACAGGAAGCACCAGATGTAATATCAAATGACCCAGACAGTGACAAGCGAGGCAGAAAGCTAAATTGGAAGACAGGAAGTCACAATCATGCCACAAACAATACAGATATTTGTCTGAGATATGTTTGGCATGGTGCCCTATCACAGCCAGAAAATGGAAAAGTGCAGCCAAGATGAGGGTGCTTATCAGACACAAGGCCGCTAGGAGTGGCCAACCTGATACCCTCTCCCACAAAACCTCATCTCTGCCGTTGAGTAAACCTTCAGAGGTTATATTGCTGGGTTGAAAGTGCAACTTGCAGGCCTAAGGCCAGATACCATTACTAAGCCCTGCTCTAGTCTCCCCCAGACTCCTTCCTTGCTCAAGGTAAGAGAAGCGGGCATCTATCATTTCTGGCAACTGTCATTCCTCCTCCAGGTAACAACAGCAAGGTCACTTTGGTCACCCCTCCCCGACTCTCAGCCTCCCTTCAACTGGCTTGAGTGGAGCCCACCCCTCCCGAGCTGCTAGAGTCTGGGGTGGTCCCACGATGCTAACAGCGACACCAATCCCTAGCCACAGTGACCCCCTCTGAGCCCATGAACATGAGCCCTGGGATTCTGCAGGAACTCTTGGAAAATAGAAGCTCTTTATCAAGTAGAATTACTAATCTGATAGCATAAAACCTAACTGTTGCCAAAAGCCACTACATGGATAGAATCTGCTGGAGAATCAAAGCCAACACAGAGGAAAGCAGTGCAATTAATACAGAGGAAAAAAAAAAAAAAAGACCTGTCTTTATGACATAATTATGAACTCTTGGATCCACCCTTACTTGAAGTTAGACCAGTCTCCTGGAGTTTTTAGCTATGAGAGCAATAAAGTCCTCTTTTGCTGGTTTCAGTGGCGGAGATGTGTCACTTGCAGCTGAAGGGTGTTAATACAGTGAGCAAAGGGTTTAGTCTCTGGTCTCTGCGAGGTATGCAGAGGGACCCTCTCTATTCTTCTAGTTCTTGGTAGTAGCAGTCTGCAACCATATTGGCTATGAGACCTTAGCAAAGCTTCTTTGTCTCTCTGAATCTTTCCTCCTCTGAAATGAGGAAGTTGGACAAAGAGAGTTCTAGGATCCAGGCACACACTAAAACTTTGATTTCAGAACTTTGTAATATTCTCTGAAATGTTTCAGATCCCTGAAAGCACTACCCAGATACACAGGACACACTTGACTTTCCAATTCAGCAGATGATTTCTACAACTTTTCTACATAACCCAGAGGGTCAACATTTGCCTGAGGATTTTTCAGTGTTACAAAATACAAATAGAAAGAAGTGTAAGTTCTCTGGAAAATCTTGGTTCAGGAAAGTTCTGCAACTAAATGTTCCCTTTGACTCTCTTCTCTATGTCTAGGTGGCCAATAGCCACAGGTATTAGAGATGTGAAAGTACCACCTCCCTGCCACCCAAGATTGCTGTGATCCCTGGATGGGTGGCAGGCTGCTGGTATACCAGAGATATGTGAAGACACAATCATCAGGAAAATTTAAGTTTATAAATTTAACTGTACATATTTTGGATGATCTAGAATGTGGCCTGTATCATCCAAGATTATTTAGACTGTAAGTGACAGACAGACCAGTTCAAAATGGCTCAAACAAACAAAAAAATAACTTATTTGGCTCATATAACTGAAATGAAAAGAAACCTATATTATGTCTTCAGGAACAGTTGGATCCAGGTGCTCAACTGATATCTTCAGGAATATGCCCCTCTCTTTCTCTCAGTTTTACTTTATTCTCTGGGCAAGTTCTTCTCATCTCTTCCCTTAGATTTCTACCAGTTGTTCCAAGCTTATACCCATTTACCAAGATAGCAACCTCAGGAGAAAGTAAGCACCTCTTTGCCAATAGTGACATTGAAAGCCCAAGGACTAATACCCATCAGTTCAGCTTGACTTATATGTGTCCATCTCTGCAACAAGCACTATGATGCCCATTGGCCAAGTCTAGAACACATACCACACGTGCACGCACACACATAGGACTCAGGAGGGGGAGTCTGCCTCATGTGGCCCACATGGGCTAAGACTGAGAGAGGGATGCTGACCCAAAGGGAAACTAGAATGCTACCTCTAGAGGAAAAGGAAATGGATGCATGGAAAACAACCGACAGACACTACCCAGCTTTGGGTCCAAATGCAAAGGGCCCAACCCTGGGGTACAACAAGTTTCTAGAACTAAAAGGAGAGGGAGTCATTCTTTTCCCCCTACAGAGGGCCTCTCTCCCTGAAAGGAGGACAGCGTGGAATAGGGAAGAGGACACAGGAGTGCAGTTCCATGGGCCAGGAATGGAAGCTTAGCTTGTCTGTGGAAAGGATTTGCCATCCTCTATGGGAAGGACCTGGTCCCAGGGAGGCAGCTGATGTTAAGGCTGTGCCCTGAGCCGAACAGTGACAGGTACAGGGCTGTAGGTGTCCCCTTCCTTCTCTCTTAGGCCCCTCTTCCATACCTTCTTCTCTGGGACCCACACACCAATAATAACAACCCCAGATCACAGGCTACCCGAGCTGCCATCATCATCTGTCTGGTTCACCAGCACATGTGGCCCCAGGGCCAGTCACTGCAGGGGTACCTGCTGCGGAACATCC
Source organism: Balaenoptera musculus (assembly GCF_009873245.2). NCBI lineage: Eukaryota > Metazoa > Chordata > Mammalia > Artiodactyla > Balaenopteridae > Balaenoptera > Balaenoptera musculus. The sequence goes on along the minus strand of NC_045791.1, from coordinate 20,531,122 downwards.
TGAAAGAGCACTGGTGTTGAGTGCCTTTCCTTCCATCACATCCACATCACACAATTGCACTGATAGTCCAGCTGGAGCACGGTGAAGACCTGCTGGCAAAAGACAATAGGGCTGGACCAAGCCTCTGTGTGCACCTGACTCGCCCTGAGTCATATCCCCTGGGGACCACCTCAGTGCACCATTGTTATCAATTAAAAAGAGTCACGTATGTTCCCAACATTTGAATGTCAGAGTGGCAGCTGAGTTTGAGGATGTTGTTCTTTGCTTTGGAATATAATTCTCCACTTAAGACGTCCACTGATAACAGCACAAAAATAATATCCCTTCCGAAGGCAGTTACATTTTAATTAACAATAAGTTAAGCTACAGCATCCAAAAGAATAACGAAGGTTCTAAAGAGTGTGTGGTATTTCATTTGCTTTGCCAGTTCTCTTTTAGCAATTCTGGTTACTCCAAATCTTCTTCAAGGACGAGGTCTTAACTTTGTCTGAGAAAAAAAATCATCCTGGTCCCTTCAGATCTTTTACTGCCTTCTTCTTCAGAGGGTGGAATAGCCTGACCATCACTCCCATCCCTCACTTTCACATGAGAATCTCTGGCTGGTAACGGTGGTAAATGCTAACAGAAGAGGTAACTAAATGTCATTGTGTTTATATCTATGTGTGTCTTCTGCAATATAAGATAAACTAATCTTCTCACCAAGCTTAGGAGGCTAATGAACAAAAATTATAGTTGAGTAACCTGCCAACGTAAATATTTCACAAAAGCTAAGTGACACTAAATAGAGCCGAATTGTGAGACTGGAGTGGGACTTCCCTGAAGTATTCTCAAGCTCAACCCCTTAAAGGAATAATTTCTTGTTGTTTTTAATATCTGGCTTGTCAAACTTACTATGATTTTACCATGTTGATGAAATGAGTATTAATATTAATTTGCATATAGCAGCTAATTTTTAGGCTCATGCAATGTGCTGGGCACTGTGTTAAATATTTACATGTATATAAAATAGATTATCAACAAGGACCTCCTGTATAGCACAGGGAACTCTACTCAATACTCTGTAATAACCTATATGGGAAAAGAATCTGAAAAATAATAGATACATGTACATGTATAACTGGATCACTTTGCTGTACATCTGAAACTAATACAACATTGTAAAACAATTATATTCCAATATAAAATAAAATAATTTTTAATAAATATTTTACATGGATTATCTCTTTTATCCTCAGAGCAATTCTATGAGAAGAAGCTATCACCATCCTGATTTTACAGATGGGGAAACTGAGTCTCAAACAGGTAACACAAATTGGGACCGGGAATCAAACCCAGGCAGCATCACCCAGAGCCCGTGTCCTTAACCATTTTCAGGCTGCATTACATGAGCCCTTCCCTGAGAGTGATAATAGCTCCCTACCACCTCCCACTTCAAGGCTATGCCACTGTTCTGTTCTCACAGCCCTCCCACACCTCACCCACCCCCAGCTCTCCAGCCTAACGCCCCAGTCTTCCTCACTTAGCACTTTATTCTAGATACACATTTTCTTCCCCCTTCCCACCTGTTATTCACTTCCTTGCTACCCACTAAAGCTAATCACATGGGCTGACCTTACTTCCACGCCTTTCTGCAAGCTGTTTCCTTCCCTGGAAGGCTGCCTCCTCTTCTCCACTGATGGAGACCTCGAAATCTCATCTCAAAACACCACATTCTTTGTTCTCTTTTTTTTTTTTTTTTTTTTTTGCCGCACCGTGAGATATGCGGGATCTTAGTTCCCCGACCAGGGATCGAAACTGGACCGCCAGGGAAGTCCCTTAAAACACCACATTCTTTTTTTTTTTTTAACATCTTACTGGAGTATAATTGCTTTACAATGTTGTGTTAGTTTCTGCTGTAACACAAAGTGAATCAGCTGTATGTATACTTATACCCCCATATCCCTTCCCTCTTGCGTCTCCCTACCCCCCTCCCTATCCCACCCCCCTAGGAGGGTCACACAGCACAGATCTGATCTCCCTGTGCTACGTGGCTGCTTCCCACTAGCTATCTATTTTACATTTGGTAGTGTATATATGTCAATGCTACTCTCTCACTTCGTCCCAGCTTACCCTTCCCCCTCCCCGTGTCCTCAAGTCCATTCTCTACATCTTCATTTTTATTCCTGTCCTGCCCCTAGGTTCATCAGAACCTTTTTTTTTTAGATTCCATATATATGTCTTAGCATACGGTATTTGTTTTTCTCTTTCTGACTTACTTCACTCTGTATGACAGACTCTAGGTCCATCCACCTCACTACAAATAACTCAATTTCATTTCCTTTTATGGCTGAGTAATATTCCATTGTGTATATGTGCCACATCTTCTTTATCCATTCATCTGTTGATGGACACTTAGGTTGATGCCATGTCCTGGCTATTGTAAATACTGCTGCAATGAACATTGTGGTACATGTCTCTTTCTGAATTATGGTTTTCTCAGGGTATATGCCCAGTAGTGGGATTGCTGGGTCATATGGTAGTTCTATTTTTAGCTTTTTAAGGAACCTCCATACTGTTCTCCATAGTGGCTGTAACAGTTTACATTCCCACCAACAGTGCAAGAGGGTTCCCTTTTCTCCACACCCTCTCCAGCATTTATTGTTTGTAGATTTTCTGATGAGGGCCATTCTGACCAGTGTGAGGTGATTCCTCATTGTTGTTTTGATTTCCATTTCTCTGATGATTAGTGATGTTGAGCATCCTTTCATGTGTTTGTTGGCAATCTGTATATTGTCTCTGAAGAAATGTCTATTTAGGTCTTCTGTCCATTTTTGGATTGGGTTGTTTGGTTTTTTTTGATATTGAGCTGCATGAGCTGCTTGTATATTTTAGAGATTAATCCTTTGTCAGTTGCTTCATTTGAAAATATTTTCTCCCATTCTGAGGGTTGTCTTTTCATCTTGTTGATGGTTTCCTTTGCTGTGCAAAAGCTTTGAAGTTTCATTAGGTTCCATTTGTGTATTTTTGCTTTTATTTCCATTTCTCTAGGAGGTGGGTCAAAAAGGATCTTGTTGTGATTTATGTCATAGAGTGTTCTGCCTATGTTTTCCTCTAAGAGTTTGATAGTGTCTGGCCTTACACTTAGGTCTTTAATCCATTTTGAGTTTATTTTTGTGTATGGTGTTAGGGAGTGTTCTAATTTCATTCTTTTACATGTAGCTGTCCAGTTTTCCCAGCACCACTTATTGAAGAGGCTGTCTTTTCTCCATTGTATACTCTTGCCTCCTTTATCAAAGATAAGGTGACCATATGTGCATGGGTTTATCTCTGGGCTTTCTATCCTGTTCCATTGATCTATATTTCTGTTTTTGTGCCATTACCATCCTGTCTTGATTACTGTAGCTTTGTAGTATAGTCTGAAGTCAGGGAGCCTGATTCCTCCAGCTCCGTTTTTCTTGCTCAAGATTGCTTTGGCTATTTGGGGTCTTTTGTGTTTCCATACAAATTGTGAAATTTTTTGTTCTAGTTGTGTGAAAAATGCCATTGATAGTTTGATAGGGATTGCATTGAATATGTAGATTGCTTTGGGTAGTATAGTCATTTTCACAATGTTGATTCTTCCAATCCAAGAACATGGTATATCTCTCCATCTGTTTGTATCATCTTTAATTTCTTTCATCAGTGTCTTATAGTTTTCTGCATACAGGTCTTTTGTCTCCTTAGGTAGGTTTATTCCTAGGTATTTTATTCTTTTTGTTGCAGTGGTAAATGGGACTGTTTCCTTAATTGTACTTTCAGATTTTTCATCATTAGTGTATAGGAATGCAAGAGATTTCTGTGCATTAATTTTGTATCCTGCTACTTTACCAAATTCATTGATTAGCTCTAGTAGTTTTCTGGTAGCATCTTTAGGATTCTCTATGTATAGTATCGTCATCTGCAAACAGTGACAGTTTTACTTCTTCTTTTCCAATTTGGACTCCTTTTATTTCTTTTTCTTCTCTGATTGTTGTGGCTAAGACTTCCAAAACTATGTTGAATAATAGCGGTGAGAGTGGGCAACCTTGTCTTGTTCCTGATCTTAGAGGAAATGGTTTCAGTTTTTCACCATTGAGAATGATGTTGGCTGTGAGTTTGTCATATATGGCCTTTATTATGTTGAGGTAGGTTCCCTCTATGCCTACTTTCTGGAAAGTTTTTATCATAAATAGGTGTTGAAATTTGTCAAAAGCTTTTTCTGCATCTATTGAGATTATCGTATGGTTTTTATTCTTCAATTTGTTAATATGGTGTATCACATTGATTGATTTGCTTATATTGAAGAATCCTTGCATTCCTGGGATAAACCCCACTTGGTCATGGAAAACACCACATTCTTACATAGCCTTTCCAATCTCTCTCCCTCCTAGAAATGCCCATGGCCCATTTGGGGTTTTTTTTTTTTTACCATTTATTTGAAGTTTAAACACTGCCTTGTGATGTTGATTAGCTGCTGAAGCTTACAAGTCACTAGCCCAACTACTAGATCAGCCTCCTAGAAGGCGTGAACCACATCCTGGCTCCTTTGACTCACCTTCACATCTAGCACAGAACCGGGCCCACTCCTCAGCTCAGCCCTCAATGAAGTCACAGGCTGGGGTCAAGAACCTGAGTGCCTTCTAACTGCTGGGATATTTCATATATGAAACATTCAATACAGGTTTTGATTTGTGCTTGATTATCATGACACAGCTCAAATCAATCCCTGGAAGGGAACAGCCCACAATAGACTCAATCCTCAGCTCTGCTACCCACGTGGCCACCTGTCACAAGGATGTGGGTCAGTTTGTGGGTGACTGTGAGGAAGAGTCAGCTTCCCTGCATGTCAGAAGCTCAGGCAGAGGATATGCTGCAATAGCCTTTAGCGTGGACATTTGTTCAACACTCTCCTCTCCTCTCTGATCCTAAGTGCTCAAAGAAAAAAAAGAGAAAACTATTTTTTTTTAAATTTTTCTGATTCTCTAAGTAACTTCTCTTCATGGTTTTTTAAAAAAAAGAAAAAGAAAACATGAAAAATGTGGTGCTCCAAGGACAATGGTGCTTCAAGGACAATGGTGCTTCAAGGACAAAGGACTACCCTGCCTGAAAAAGTTTCGGGGTTACACCCCTTACCGGACTCTTAATCGCACTCCCCTCCATGTTGAGATGGTTATGAAATTCCTGACCCCACCTGAGCGACGCCCACCTGGGCAACGGAACCTGTCCCAAATAAGGAAAGGCATCTGGTCTGTCCCACTCCCACCCTACAGAAGGAAGATATATGTGCCTCAACCAATCAGTAAACGAAATTTTCACCTCAGACCATTCCTTTGTTTTCTGGCTATAAAAACTGATCAATAGCACATGTTCAGGCTCAACTCTCCCAGACTCCTAGGAAGTCGGCCCGCTGTTCTGGCAGCGACCCTTCCCTCTAATAAATTCTATCTTCTTTACATTCTGCCTTATGTCTGGAAATTCTTTTCCAGCCCGCATTCAGACCACAACAAAAAATTATGATGAATAACATATTACCCATATCTTACCATTGTTATCTTTCTGGTATATTTCCTTCCAGTCTTTTTTTTTTTTTTGGCTACCAGCCTGCCACTTGCTAAACAATGGAATGACAACAGTAAAGACCCATCCCAGCCCTCTAGTCTCCTGCAGATGAGCAAGAGACAGATGCAGGACAACAGTGACGGGTCACACGGTATGAAGACCAGGACTGTACAAAGGACAAGGCCATGGAACTTTCCACCTAGAGGGAGAAGAAAGGGCAAAGATGGAGAAAGAACTCTGAAAGGGCCTGCATTTTGTTCCCTCCAGAACAGTTACTGAGATCCTGCTGTGTGTCAGGGTGGTGGGGAACTGAGAAGAGCCAGAGGCAGGAAATGACTTGTTCAAGGTCACTCAGCTAGTTAGCTATTTCCACAATACTTACCAGAACACATGTTCTGAAGCCACAAGATCCTAAAGAAGACTTCATGCAAATAAACCCATAAATCACGTATACATGTGTGTGTGTGTGTGCTATATATTTTTTATATTATTATATTATTTACATATTATTTATAAACATATATGTATTTCACACACACACACATAAATATATGCTTTATCAAATTCTGTGTTAATACACACAAAATAAACTGCCTTAATTGAAGCCTCAAACTACGTGAATAGAGGACCATCCAGGAAAATCTGGGGCACACGGTTTGGTCACAATCAATACACCACAGCTTTTTCTCAACCCAGCACGGATTTCCTAAAACAGCCTTGCATTCCAGCAGGATATAAAACCCTGTTGAGGATGCCCCACTCCGGAATCAAAGAGTAAGAGTGGCTGGAAACAGATCTCGTTGACTTTACCCTCTAAGTGAAATGGGATGCAAAACTAAACAGTGTCATTAGGGAGACAGAACTTCATTTCCCTCAAACAGTCCTTTCAACCTAGAAAGCAAAAGGGCCTGGGCCATTAGCAAGCAGAACTATTTCTTGCTATTTTGCATTTCCTTCCTCGAAACTACCTTTAATAGTTTGAGCCATGAAGGCTCTAGGCAAGGGAGGAGGAAGAAGGCAAACTAAAAGTAATTTGAAAATTAAATAACAGAAAGGAAGCCCAGGCAGAAACCTCCGCAGCCCCAGAATTTGACGTACTTTGAGTCCAGGGCTCACTCCATCCTGACAAAAGGAGTGGAGAGAGCTGGGCTCTGTTCCGCCTGATTAATTCCACATTGTTCAGCAAAGGTCTATCCAAATGGTTAGAACAACAACTAGATGATAATCACAAAGCCCTCCGCAAGCTGTTAAAAATGAATTTGTCTGATACATTCGCAGCGTCTACTGAGCAACATCAAAGGAGCTCAAAACACAGTGGACTTTGTTGAGTAACCGGTTTTAAGTAGGGTAAAAAAAATGAACATTTTTCTGCCTGCAAACTCTAAAAGCCCAACTTGTGTTCTCAGAGTCCAGAAGAATAAATCACTCCAGCAAAGAAATAATAATAATGAAGACATATGGTGCGGCTCCCAAAAACCCATCATGCACCCACCATTAATACATAGCAGATCGTTCATCACAACATCATCTTTTCATTACTTTCTTATAGGGACAAACTCAAATGGATTTTCTTTCTCCCTTTCTCTTTGCAAGAATACTTTCTTAAGAAACTATCTAAGGTATTACAATGGGCAGCACTAGAGGATAACCTGGCAGCAGGATTCCCAACTCAGTGAGAGCTCTTTCCAACCTTTGGAGCCGAGGAAGCGGGGCATTTGGCTGGTTTTCACAGCAGGATCCCAGCATCCCTCCAACTCGCTGATCTTCCTGCTTTGCTTTATTGCATGTGCTGCTATTTTCCACACATCACTGGCTCCAAACTTGCTTCTCTCCAGACCCCTTTCATCTCATTCACCATCTCTATTACTTTCTGACTCTGTTCTCTTTCCTTCCTTGCCTTCATTAATTCAGCAAACATGGCTGAAGCACCTACTCTTGCAAAACACAGCATCACTTTCTCTCTCTGTCACACTCCCATACCCATTTTCCTCCCTGAGCAAAGCTTCCCTCGATTCTCCATACATTCTGTGTGCATAGGAAGGAGGTGCATACGTTATCATGAAATATTTCAGACTTACCTAAAAACTGTAAACAGTAATATAACAAAACACTTGTGTACCGACTGCCCACCTTAAGGGATAAGACATCAATATAACTGGTATTTTATGTATCCCCCTTCCTCCCTGGTGACATTCCCCTCCCCACTTACCCACAGATAATCACTAAACTAAACAAGGTTTTTCTTATTCCCATGAATTTTTAAACATCTTTACAACATATGTAAATATCCAAACATAATATATAGCGTTGTTTTACATTTTCTTGACCTTTATATTCATGGTTTTGTACCACATATTTTCTTCAGCGTGCTCCTTGGCTCAGCATTGTAAAGTTGAACATCATTCATGTGAATACTTTAGCTCTAGTTATTCTTTTGTCATCACTGTCTATTATTCCATTGCATCAATGCAGCCCAATTCACTTATCCAGTCTCCTCCTGATGGACATTTAAGTTAATCCCAATGTTTTTGTGTGAACATTCTGGCATACGGCTCCTTGCACACATTCCCAATATCCTCTTGATCTTCACCTGCACATTGAATATCAGAGGAATTGCTATTCCTTAACGTTGCCAATGAGACACCTTCCAACGCAGCCGTATTTGCCTCAGCCTGAACTCTGGCCCTTTTCCATCTTATCCGTGACTTAAAAGGACATAGCCGGGTGACTTTGATCAGTGAGGCCGAAAAGACAGACCCCAGTAGATGCCATCCCCAGGCTCCCTGGTCTTTGGCTCTGCCTCTCATCAACATGCCGTGGAGCTGGGGAGGTGGCATTCCCATGCTGGGAACCTCGGCACAGAATCAAGTCGCTGCTATTGGGTTTTATGTGGCACATCCGACCCGCTGTTTGTTGCCTTACACAAAGGAGTTGATGCTCTCCTGAGAAATTAATTTGGATTTCCATTCCACTTCAAATTGTGAAACAAGAATGAACACATCTCAGCCTGGGTGGTCTGTTTCCCTCGCTGTTTCTCCTAATCCCCTTCCCCACAGTTGGGCTAAAAGCACCATTATCCACTCCTCATAAGGGTCTGGGATGCCCTGTCCTGGGCTTGTTCTGTTCCCTTGCTTTGCTTTATTTCCTGTGTCATCTCTTTTGTCTGTGCTTCCAGATGTTATTAAATAATCCTCTAGATATGCCTTTAGGATTTGCTGTAAAGACACTTGAGATAAAATATCTGTCAGAACCAAGCTGGTAAGAATAAATGGGAAATGTTTGGTATGAGAGTCGGGACCTTCCCTCCAGCAACAATTACACCAGGACAAATCAGTTTTGACTGAAGACAGAGCCTCTTCCAGAGTCTCCTTTATCAAGAAATTAAAATCTTCCCCTTATTTCCTGAAAGTTAAATCTCCTTTTTCTCATTTGCCTGAATACTGAGGGTTTTCTAAATTACTTTATAAGATGCATGTGGGGAGTCTGAATAAAACCATAATACGAATAAGGATATTTGAGAAATAAGGATATTGAGAAAGAATACCCAACTAATAACGAGGAGCAAGGAATTGTTAATACCTATAATCATTGGCATTCCATGCACAGAAGACAAAGTTCTTTACAAGGAATTGTACAACCAGGAACAACATAAGGAACTATGCATAGCAAAGACCATACAACTGAAATATATATTTCCAAAGGCCTCATATATTATAAAACTGGTGTTGGGGAGGAAGGCATTACCTTCTAAATTTCCCACATGAGAATCTAAACGGATATAGAATTTATCACCATAAACACATAGGGAAATCTTGCCCCATAAGGTATATATTCCTTGATTTACACACACACACACACACACACACATACACACTCACAAAGCATGAATAGTCATTTGCCTGCACATGAGGTATGTGCTTAAAATTTGCACCTACATTGAATTTTTGCAAGCTAAATAATATTTAAGCATTTCAGAGGTGCTTTTTCTTCACTATGCAGTTGTATTCTATTTAATGAGCATGTACTATAGTCACATATTGTGTCAGTTACTCTTTTATAAGAATTTCATTCATGCCCCAACCAAGGCAAAACGCTGCACATATATTATTTCATTGGCTCTTCACAAGAGGATATTCTTACCCTCATTTTTCTGATGAGGAAACTGGTGCTTCAATAGGTAGGCAACGTACTGACATTTGCTCAGTTAGCGAATGAAGAGTAGGATTATAAACCCAAAGCAGTCTGTTGGACTCTAAAATCAAAGAACTTAAGCACTACCCTAACCTGGCTCCACAAAAAAGACAACTATGGTACTTACAAACTTTCAGTACCTTGACTATAGTAGATTCAGATGGATGGATGCATGAATGGATGGATGGATGGATGGATGGATGGATGGATGGATGGATGGAAGAACAGATGGATGGACGGACAGATGATGAATGAATGAACAATGGTTGGATGGAGACAAAGGAGATTCACATCTCAATGAACGATGACTCAACAAACAGTGGTTTTTTTCCTCCATGATAAGGGATGTATATAAATAACCATCCTTCTAGACACACAGATCCTTTATTATTATTCATAACAGATAGAGAGATAAAATGTAAATCCAACCCTTTAATTTATCTGTTTATGAATTTCATTTTCCCTTCTGAATTTCTTTTGACCTTTGTATCTGAATCCACAGAACAGGAAAAAATACTTGGAAATGGGGATTTCCTGAGTTGTGCCCTTATACCTCAAACTCAGTTGCTGAACACACGAAAACAGCAAGGCCAAGGTTCCATCCCTACATAGGTCTGCTGGTTTTACCAGTTCCTGTCACATAGAACTTTTCAGCACAGCCAGCCGCCTCCCTTGGACAGGAGGGGTCTGATCACAGCGATCTCCAGGAAAGAACTAGGGGATGGACCCACACACCCACCTCTGTTGTCTACCAACCCACGTTTCCCCAGTGGATTCACAAAATCCTCTTCATATAGGGAGGCCAGCATTTTCTCAGCATTGCCAAACCTTGAATATGAAACTGGGAAACTCAAATAAGGAAAAACAAACCTGTGAATGAGCTACATGAAGCAGAAATGCCAGTTCTATGCCAGGAGTGACATCTAAGCTGGCACAACACAAGAACCATGAGTCACAGGCCCCATGCAAGTCAGGCACTCCCATGTAAACTCTAGTGGCAAGCTCCAGGTAGGAACTCTACACCTCATTTAATGAATCTTCACCTGCTGGAGTTTCTATTAAATGGATCCCATTTTGCAGGTGAAGAAAGTAAGGTTCTGAGAGGTCAAGTCACTTACAGGACAGAGCCAAGGTTCAAGCCCTCGTCTGTCCACTTTCCAAGCTGGTGCTCTTTCAGACACACTGAACCCCTCATGGTCTCTTTCTGTTGCTGGTCATCCATCTGTCACCCAGCTGCACAGTACAGCTCTCCTGGTGCATGGTAATGTGACACTTAATTAAATAACAGTGGTAAAGACCCACATAAAATGTTTATGGCTGTATGAAGTTTTCCTCAGTGCCAAGTGCCCAGGTGCTGCCTGCATCTGATGACCATTTGGCTTCGGGGTTTAACCAAGACTGCTCACAGTGCAGACGCGGCGGTCCGCAGGAGAGCGGAGACTGTGTCAGAGGCAAGGAAATGACCTGTGTCCTGCATTTTGTGTTCAAGACATGATAACCCTAGACACTTCAGTCCAGGGGGCCTCCCCAAGATGGAAATAAATCTGTCATGCAAAGCGCTGATGAACATTCCTGGGAACCCATCCAGAGCTTTCACCCATTTTCCAAAGGGGGCCTGTGACCATCCCCCAAGGTGGGAGAGCACTGCCTAAGCTGCCTATTTTAATGCCAGTTCCTTTGGGTGTTGTCCCAGGGCAGCTGTGGGGAAGCCTTGGAGCCGGCACCTGTTTGTCATTCAAGTCTCAACCCAGGCTATTTTCTAAGGCTTCCGTGCTTAGCCTTCCAGGAAATGCAGATTAACATCCTAAACAGGCCCCTCTCCAAGTTCTCACCTGCATCCCTGTCCAACAAGTCCAAATGTTCACCACAAGCCACAGCAGTTGTAAAGCTGGGTTTCTGGGCTCTGTTCCTTATTCCTTAGAAGGAGCACACCTCACAGCTGATTTCAAATTTCCACAGACCGGACTGTGAAGGCAGGCAACCAACGGGCCCTTAACTGTTACGCAAAGAGCACAGATTCTCAAGAAAGAGAAACTGGGGAGGAAGCCACAGCCAAGACTGCCATTTGGAATCTCAGCTTTGACAGTGCTGAGACAGTCCGAAGGCCTCCAGCCCTGTGTTCTGGCAGGTCCCGTTTTGCCAGAAAAGAAGGGGTGGGCCCTGTTAGGTCAAGCCAACGTTTTCAGGGTTCCCAGACACATGCTGTGTGTCAAAACAGACTTCGAAGGTATGGGCATCAGGCAGAACTGATGGGAGGCCAAGAGAAGCCCACAGGTGATAATAACCCTCACTGAAGCCTGGAAACCAAGAATAAACAAACACCCAGTGTCCTTGGGATGTCACATCACAGGACTCCTGCCAGGGCGTGCTGAGGGGTGCAGAGTCTGCCCCTCCCCTGCTATCTTTCTGAACTGCCCCCAGGCCTGAATTCTAGGCAAAGACCATGCTCCCCGACAGCTAAACTGAAAGGGAAAGAAACTTCTTTAAACTACAGTGGGGAGAATGTTCATTGCAGCACTATTTATAATAGCCAGGACATGGAAGCAACCTAAGTGTCCACTGACAGATGAATGGATAAAGGAGATGTGGCACATATATACAATGGAATATTCTCAGCCATAAAAAGGAATGAAATTGAGTTATTTGTAGTGAGGTGGATGGACCTAGAGTCTGTCATACAGAGTGAAGAAAGTCAGAAAGAGAAAAACAAATACCGTATGCTAACATATATATATAGAATCTAAAAGAGGGGAAAAAAAGGTTCTGAAGAACCTAGGGGCAGGACAGGAAAAAAGACGCAGACGTAGAGAATGGACTTGAGGACGGACACCGGGAGGGGGCAGGGTAAGCTGGGACAAAGTGAGAGAGTGGCATGGACATATACACACTACCAAATGTAAAACAGACAGCTAGTGGGAAGCAGCCACATAGCACAGGGAGATCAGCTCGGTGCTTTGTGACCACATAGAGGGGTGGGATAGGGAGGGTGGGAGGGAGATGCAAGAGGGAGGGGATATGGGGATATATGTATGCATATAGCTGATTCACTTCGTGATACAGCAGAAACTAACACACCATCGTAAAGCGATTATACTCCAATAAGGATGTTAAAAAATAAAATAAAATAAAATAAATTACAGTGGGGAAAGTTGAGATTTCAAGAACAAGTTTGACAGCAGGGAGATTGACAGAACGCAGATAAAAGGCAGAAAGGCTTTCCCAGCAAACATCAGTCAGGGCAACAGTCTCACCTGTAAACCTAATGGGAAATTCAAGGAGCAGAAGGCATGCCTCCAAGCTGAACATTTTAATAAGAAACCCCCTGTTGTATGAACCAAAGCCAATAAATTAATTAGGAATAGCATCACACTGATATATGGCATTATCCACTTGTCAATTTAATTTCTTTCTCTTTTTAATGAAAAATAAAAATAGAAGAGGCCGTCTTGCAAGTTGGCCAATGACTCTCCCCAGAGCAAGTTCTGGGTACGTTTGCTGAAGAAGTGAATTCTCATTGGGTTTCACACTTGCAGTGATGCACAGTGATAACTTGTGCAGGAGGGCGAGATGATCAAGTAGAGAAAATGGAAAATGCCAGTGGGATCCTTATTGATCCAGGGAGGGCTGTTTTCAACTGCAAGAAACCTGGAATCTCTTCTTCTGAATATTTACTGAACCATCAGAAGGCACCGAATCCCAGCACAGTTTAAAAGTAGATCCAACAGGCAAAGATCTTTCTGGGCAGCTCTCCTATGGCCATCTGTTCAGGGATTCACTAATCATAAGCTCATACTTATTGAGCACTCACTGTATATCAGCCCCTGTGCTAAGTGCTTCAGGTATCCTCACTCATTTAATCCCTATCTCAGTGCTCTGAAGAGAATATTTTCACTACCTCCATTTTACAAAAGTAGAAAGCTGGACTCAGAGGTCAAGGCACTTCCCAGAGGTGCCATGCTGTGGAGTGGCACAGTGAGGTCTGCCGCAGGCCTTCTGACTCCCACACTGAATTGCCACCAATTCCTCTTGCTTCCTGACCTGGAAGGGTTTAGCGGTAGATAATTTTAAACCAATCTGGGGATTCACATTATTGCTGTTGTAGGCAGCCTTGCTATTTAACACTAGTTCCCAACTAGTTCCCAACTAGTTCGCTTTGGAATTCTCCCAACTAGTTCCCAACTAGTTCGCTTTGGAATTCTCAAATACAAATCCTGCATCTCAAACTACCAATACTACTACTAACAGCAGTAGTGGTAACAATACTTGGCATCTGTGTGAGCATCATACATTTACACATCACTTTATTTCCATGCTAAGTCGTGCTCTCACCAGATCCCCAAAAGATCCCGATGAGTGGCAGGTAGCCTGGGTGTCAGAGAGATTGATCAGGGGTAGGAGGAGGGAAAGCTGGTATTTCACTCTATTTTCTTCTATCATGTATTACTTCTTATCGCAAGCACATATTACTTTCCCATTTCTTTAGAAGAGCTAATAGAAATATTTTAAAAACTCTATGAGGTAGATATCATATTATTGCCCCATGTTCTATGGCTTACCCAAGGCCACATGGCCAATTAGTTCAGAACCAGAACCCAGGCCTTCTAACTCTTACCTATTTGTACAGTTCACCCCACCAGGGATATCTATAATAGCTTCCTGAATTTCAACCTTTTATAGAATCTTCTAGAACAGTAAAGGTGATTTTATAGGCCCAGGGCAATAGGGGCATTCCCCTCAGATGTCAGCCATGGTGGGTGGAAGAGCCAGGGCCAGCACCCTGTTCAGTCTATGCCTCATATACACTCTGCAAACACTACCTTGTGTTTAGTCTCCTAGGCCCAGGCAACTCCCCGAGGTCTTGGGAACACACCAGGCATTGAGAAATGGTCCCTGGTCTCCTACGTTCTCACAGAGCAGCAGAAGCAGAGAAGTAAAGAGATTCAACAGTACTGCAAGAGAGTATTGGATGGCAGTGGGTATGGGATGCAATGGCAGCATTTAACCAATGTTTATTGGGCTCCACATTAGGCCAGGCCCTGGGGATTCAGAGGGAGTAGGGAGGGGTCCTTATCTTGGAGGAGCTCAGTAGCCAGGGAAGCAGATGAAAGCACAATGTGATCCGTAGATAAGGGCTTTAGTGGACAGTGGACATTTGAATAGAGCTCAGAGGATGTGTGTGTGTGTGTGTGTGTGTGTGTGTGTGTGTGTGTGTGTGTGTGTGTGTGTGTGTGTGTGTGTGTGTGTGTGTGTGTGTGTGTGTGTGTGTGTGTGTGTGTGTGTGTGTGTGTGTGTGTGTGTGTGTGTGTGTGTGTGTGTGTTGGGGGGCGAGGGCTCCGAGTTGCGGGACAACTGGCATTCACTGGGTAATTCCGAACAAAGGCCCACAGTCAGCCAAGCCCAAATGTGCTAACGTCTCCTCTGCTGTGTGCCTTGAGGGAAGCTGTCTTTCCCCCATAACCCGAAGAGTTCGTGCTCCTCCATCTTCTCCCTCTAGTTGGGGTAGAATCACTACTAAAGTTCAGGGGTTCATGTCACTTCAAAGCACTCTTCCTCATTGTTGTTGTGTTGTCCTTGTCAAGTCATCCTTCAGCTCTGTTTGTCTCCTTCACATTGTTTTCTCTGCCAGGCCTAGGAGAGCCTTCAGAGGGGAATTCATTCAGGAATAGCCCTCCTCCCAGAGAAGTCCATCAAAGGGAGCTCCTCTGGGTAAAAGGCTCCACGAGCCGAGGGCAGCTGTAGGAACCACACCAGCTGCTCTCCTGGGTCAATAGGTCAAGCCCAGCAAAGAGCCGAGCTCATATTTCTGACCCTGGGTGGTTCAATAAACCTTAGAGACCATTTTGGGTATTGAGGTAACACTAGCAAAAAACAAAACAAAACTAGAAATTAGAAATGTGATATTCCTACCATGGTATGATGGCGAAGTACAATTCAAAGTGGCTGACTAACTTGTCTTTGAGGCAAGCAAGTGAACTGAAAAAACATGCTGGGAAAAGGAAAATGCTCCTGAGATGCAGAGTTAGAGGTGTAGGCTCTAAAGAGATCCACCAGCACAAAGAGGTAGTTCAAGTTTAGAGGTTATACGTAAATCAGAGGGGCTCTTGGGCCCTCCAGCATCTGGAAGATGGGTAGGAAGAAAGAAGCAAGGGAACATTTGTAGAACACTCCAAGAGCCCTTCGCACAGCATAAAAAACTAATAGCGAATATTTTCGACAGCTTGTTTCCTTAAAATAAACACAGAGCCTTGTGGTAGATCCTAGTAAGCACTGCTTGAGTGACAATTTTAGTATGATGATTTTCACTAGAAATAAGCTTTCATTACAAACGTGGGTGGGTCCATTGATGCGTCCTACAAGTCTTCATGTTATTTTTATAGAGATAAACAAGAGTAGGAACAGTGAACTCAGGGGACGTCCCCAAGTGTCTCTGAGGAAGGCCCCCAACGAATGACTCTTCTTTCTTTATTTCTTTTTCAGCTACAGGAAATCCGAAATCACTGAGACTGTGTCAAAGGCAGCCAGTCAATAGCTCAGGAAGGAAAGTGCCCATCTGGGCAACCTTGTACAACAGACCCAGCAGAAGGGACGCAACAAAAGTTTACTTCATGCCTCATCTCTACTGGTAAAAAAAATACTCATTTCTGGGAATCAACATGAGCAAAGTAACCTGGGAGATCAGTATGGCAGAATTAAAATGAGGGCCAGTGGAGGGAAGAGTCTGATGGAACTCAAGTACCTTTGATTAATCATCTCCTACAAGGACAATTCGAGAAAGAACATGGTGATGTCATCATCCATCAATCACGATATAATTCATCTCTCCCTCTCACACACACTCCCTGCTTCTGCACCCCCCCCCACTCCATATATCACAGCTGACTTTTTTAATTCCCTCAGCAAATTCTCCCAGCATCAGCCACACCTTCTTTCTTTATGTTTCCAGAGATGTAGCCCAAGCTAAGGACTAGGTTCGGTTGTGTGGAGAGCAGGCAATCAATAGGTGCTTCCTAGATAATGGAACCTGGAGATAGGATCATCCTGCCTTCCCCAGCAGCTGTCAGAGCTCACTACAAAAGTGCTGACCTGAAGACAGCCCCAGAGAGCACAAAGAGTGATTTGGGCCATGGGGTGACAATTGCTCTCAGAAAGAGGACAAAGCTGGGAACAGTGGGGCACATTAGGAATACTTATAAACCAGGACAGTTAATCCCTTTTTCTGGGAAGTATGGTGAGAGACAGGAAGTATGTAACCAGGTCCTCTGATTTAGGGAGGAAAGTTGTCTGTATGTGGGCATGTGCATTTTCTAGAGGGAGTGCATAACCGTCATCAGAATTTCAAAAGGGTCCCAGAACCTTCCGTTTCCCCTTTATCTGTGTCCCCCCCCAAAAAAATGTAAGAGCCATTAGGAGGCTGCCCAGGAAACCAGGTCAAATGTGAAAAAATACACAAGGAAAGAACTCCAATGGTGACCAACCAGGAGGTCCATCCCCTGCATGGAGATTCTTGGCTCTGTTGCTTCATTTGTCTCCTTCAATGGTCCCCATTCCAGTGTTTCATAGGCAGGAATTTTTTCCTGGTAAGTCCTTTGTAAGCACAGTTTGAAAAGGGCATCCAGATTTTCAGACCCCAACCGAGGCGTCCTTCACCTAAAACCATCTCTTCCCGCCCTAACATAGAGACCTCAAGGCCCTGAAGAGGGAGACCTGAGAATCTCCAAGTCTGAAGTTGATTATCTCTATAATAGACAACTCATGGAAAACTAAATAGGTTTAAACTTTTAAACTTTGAATAATTTGGGTTGTGGTCATTCAAACAATGGAATGTTAAACTTCTTGCTCACCATTTAGTCACTTTTTCTTCCAGCAAGCATTTATTGACCTGAGCCTTAGGGATGCTCCATGTGGGACATCATCCCTTCCCTCAGGAAGCTCATCATTCAGGACACAGTCTGCCTTCCCTAACCCACAGCAACCATGTTTAAGCTTGTCACAGGGTCTGAACTAAGACTCCACCAGACAACCGTATAAGGCAGTTGTCCTATTTTTGAAACCCACTTTGAATCTTACTAGCCCATTGTATCACAAGGATTCCAACGAGGACCATCTGCAGTTGTTGGAAGGATCAAGAAGATGTAGGTGCAAGGGCTTTGTAAACTGTAAAACATTTTAGATATAACATATTACAACGATGGCCATCTTCTCTCTTACTCTCATCACTTATGGTTTTTTTTTTTTTTTTTTTGGTGGCGTGAAAAGAAAAGATACTGTCAGTAAGGCTGTGTAGATAGACTTTAAAATTTAGAAAGCACTGAAAAGCCTGGAAAATCCACTCCTTTTTTTGTCTCCACCACCAAGAGAGGAAAATGGTTTTAGAGAAGGAGAGGGATGAAGAATAAGAGGGCAATTTGAAGCAAGTAGCCCGGAAGAATCGATATGGGTAGCCGAAACATAGTGATGGGCAGAGGTGCTCGAAGCCTAGAAGATAGTCAAATACTGCTCTGAATTTAAAAAAAGGAGGAGGAGAAGGAGGAAGAGGAGGAGAAGGAGGTGAAGAAGGCAGAAGGGGGAGGAGAAGAAAAAAAGATACTGTAAACAGATCTCAAACCCAAACATTAATTTTGGGCGAGAATTGAGAAGTGATTATAATAAAAATTGCTTTTATAATATAAATATAAGTGATTATAATAACAATTGCTATTATAAGTGATTATAATAACAATAACATATATGAATGCCATGCTAAGTATTTTTCATGTACTAATTCACTTATACCTTGAGAGAACTCAATGATAAGAATTTAAATGAGTTAATAAGGGTATAGTTCTTAGAACAGCACCTGGCACATAATAAGTACTCAAAACACTCTCATTATTATTATTAGCTCCGTTTTATAGGTGTGAAAACTGAGGAAAGAGAGGTGAATTGATTTGCCTAAATTTACACAGTGAATTTAAGTGGTAGAGCTGAGCTGCCTGATCTCAAAGCCCAGAAGAAAAACACCTCTAAGAACCCTTCTATATTTAAATTTTTACCATTCTGTGAATAACTAATTCAATTCAACAAACATCTGTAGTCCCTGCTTTGAGAAAAAGGCTCCAAGTTCCAGGAGAAAGGGGATCTGGGTTAAATAACTGCTATTTCGGTATTATACTGACTGTTCTAGGCATTTGAAAGGATAAGAATTAAGACACAGTAGTGCAGATGCTCACAAGCCAGTGGGAAAGATACCTGCTTAAATAACCTAATACCTGCCTGGTTGAGATGTGGAGCATGATAGAAGAATATGCTGGGAGGAGTGGGGAGATGAGAAACTACGGATCAGGGAAAATTGATTTGAACTAGCTGTCTGTCTCAGTGAGTCAATGTTAGAGAGCATTGAGGCATAACCCAGGGTTATTATGAGGGTTATTAGGCCACTAGAATTAGGGTTAAAGTTTTGTTGATAGGAAGAATATGAATTTCTCCTGTTGACCAGATGGGGGTCTTTGGGAAGAATTAGTCCCAGGGGTTGTGAACTGTATTTGAGTTCTTATACTTTGGGAGAAAGCCAACCCAGTCTGGAGTTAAAGCCCCACCATATTCCCACCTGCCAAAATCCTCCAGACCAGATCTCACCCTTCCTTGTACGGTACCAGGGAGTGAAATGCCTAGAGCAAGGACACAATGCCCTACTCCTCTGCCACCACCACCTCCATCCCTGCCCCCAACTTGACCCAGAGAGCTCTGGAAAAATCACATTAAAGCCCTTCAAAAAGAACTCCTGAAACCCTCAATTAATTTCCCAGGGGAGTGACTTGCTACAGTTGATTGTGTTGTTGGCAGCAACATACCAATTTTTCAGAAAAAGTTTCTGTTAACTGCAGTGGCCACATGAAAGTTCTAAACTTCGAAATATATGTGGAAGTTTTTAGGTAGGGCTTCAAAGAAAGTTCCTAAAAGGGGGGGAAAGGGTATTGTCAGCCGGCATGTACCCTTTTGCCCTTCAGTCTTCCTCATCCTCCTTCCTGAAATGCAGACATGGTGGCAGGAGATGTGGCAGCTCTTTTGCAACCATTAGGGAAATGCCAAGAGATTCATAGCACTCTCAGCTTAAAATTTCTGAGCCCAAATGAACATCATCCACTCAATATCTAAGGATTTCTCCTTACACAAGAGAAAAGAATTCCTATGATGTTTGAGCCATTGTTATTTGGGTTTTCAGTTATCTGCAGCTGAACTCAAAACTCAAGGCAGTCACAGACTACTAGAGAGGTACTAGAGAGGCAGTATGGTACAAAGGTATAGGGGTATAGTACAAAGAGCTTGGGGATCAGGGTCAGACTGAAGCCCCACCTCTGTAGTAATTGTGTGTGACCTGCATCAGTGAGGGTCATCTGTAAAGGACAGTGTCTTCCGTGGGTGCTCCCAAGTTAGAGCAAGAACTTGGGTGCAGAACAGTTGGTTTATTTGGAAGGTGACCCTAGGGAGCCAGAGACAGGTGGTGAGACAAGGAATGAGGGAAGACGAATAAGAGCATGCTACTGAGCTGGGTCTTGCTGTGGGCAATTCTAGTTTTAACCCCTTAGGGACTTTCAAAGGAAACCCTGTAGAGACTTCCCCCTGTAATTGTGGTCCACGGCCGGCAGCATCAGCATCACCTCGGAGTAGGTGAGAAAAGCAGAATCTTGTCCTAACCCAGACAGCCTGAACCAGAATTTGCATTTTAATTAGATCACTGGGTGGTTCAAAACTGACAGGTCCTAGTGTAGAAAGCACCTCAGTGCTAAGCCTCAGAAAGGCAGGAGGCGCTTGTCCTTCATCGGTCAAGGAAGCATGTACTCTCCTGCATTTCCTGGCTTAACAGACCTCCGTGGTTTAGGAGAAAACCCTAAAGAAGAAAAGCTGGGAGACTCAGCAAGCACTTGATGTGGGAAGCCCTCATGAGAGAGATGGATGGCCCAGGCTGAGGGACGAGGAGAGGGCCCCCGACAGCACCCCTGCAGGGAGTGGTTATAATACCTCGGTCATATGGACATCAGAGGCGTTAAGTGAGCTACTGTGTATAATAGGATAGTTGCCCAATTGTTGAGGTTGAACACAGCTACAACAACCAAAACCATCTGAAAAGACATATTACAACTCATATGATAATAGCCAACCCAGTTTCCATCTAACTTTTTAAGATAAAGAGAGCATAGCCCCTGACCTCAAGGGACTAACAACCTTGATAGAGAGATAAATCTTGGGTACATGAGGCAAAGCAGGACCAGTGCCCCATATTAGGTAACAACAAGCTTACATAAGCATTAGCAAGTGTCCCCATGTGCTTAATATGTACTAGGCACCATAATAAGGACTATAAAGTATGCGTGTGTGTGTGTGTGTGTGTGTGTGTGTTTGAAAGCCCAATAAGGTAGATACAGTACTGTTATTAACACCAATTTACAGATAAGGAAACTGAGGCACAAAGAGGTTAAATGACCTGCCCAGAGGCCACATGCTTAACCCCCATGCTGCTACTAACACTGATGGGCTTCCACGTTATTTGTCACCTTTCCTTCAGTGAGCCCGAGACTGATTTTAGGCATGTTCTCTTTTTCCATGCTTGACTCTCCTTCAAGGTGAGCTAGTTGCCTGATGCTGTCCTCCTTATGTAGATGGCGGGGCAACTCGAGCTTGGCAGGATTACGTTTCAGAGCAGAACAGTGGCAAGGGCTCCATTCTAGACTCAGAAAAAGCCAGCTGAGCTCCTGTCCGCCAGTAGGTCCAGGAGGTGGGGTGGACAGACCCCAGACCTAGAGGCAGAAACCCTGAGTCCTGAGCCTCATCTGGCCAGTACTGAAGCACGTGAACAAGCCATTCAGCCATTTAGGTCTCACGGTTCTCATCTGGAAACCAAAGCAGGTGGGAGCAGCTCCTGCAATAGTGCTCCCTTAAGCTCTAAATTCCTACAGCAGGAAGACCTGCCCAAGCCCTCTTGTCAACTCCCAACCCTCCTGGGAAAACAGCTCTAATGAAAAATCTGGAAGTAAAGAGTGTTTTCCTACTCTTATTTGCCATAATGCTCTTCCATCAAAGATTTAAATATTGATCGTTTATTAAGCTGCAGGCAAACTCAAAGTCCACATAATGATATCTATAAATATTCTATAGATGTCACCGCCCATCTAATTTTAAGGTATACAAACTTCTAAAACTATTTCCTCATTTTACAAAGCATTTGCACTTGGGCTAACCTGGTTTTCCATTTTATACTCTGTAAGTCTAATTGACTCACTCTCTGTGACTGATGTGCCCTTGGCAGCCCCCTGCTCCTTCCACAATGGTCAGTGGTACCACATGGCTTCATCATGAATGCCGTGATGCAGAATCGCCCTCCACACTTCTCATCACGAGTGCCAGGTTACTCTGTTGCTTCAGTGATGCAATCTTTCTACCAGTGTGTAATTTTTTAAATGGATCAAAGATAAGAGCCTATTTCCTGAAAAGTCACCCTCGGGCCTCCAATTTTCCAGAAATCCCTCCTTTGGAAATACCCGTTGGACAACTTCAGTGCAAACAGAAAAAATGCCATTCTGCAGGCTCCAGGGAAAATATTTATGAAGGTGCCCCATCCAGTCAATCCTCTCTTTGTCCCCACACAATCCTCCTCCACCCTCAAGGGAGGATCGTGTGAATTGAAAGGAGGCTCAGGCCTAAGAAAAGACTGGGAGGGAGGGATGTGAATGGCACATTGTGATGTTCTGCCAATTGTGCAGACTCAAGCACCGCAGCTCAACTTTGTGATCTTCGCCTTCCACGCCCCTTTTCCATTTTGTCTTTAAAGCAGACAAGCCATTAGCAGGACTCTCAAAGCATTTTAACAGTCATCTTTTACGCCTCTAACACTCTGAAGGACACCACGTCCGCCATATGCAAAATCACCATAGAGACACAAAGAGCACAAACCCAGTTCCTGTCTCTCTAACCCTTGAGAAAAAGAAAGTACAGTCCCTGACCTCAAGGGCCTTACAACCAACCTTGATAGGGAGATAAGGCTTGGGTACATGAAGCAATAGAGGACCAGTGCCCCACATTAGGTAACAGTATGCTTACATAAGTATTAGCAAGTGTCCACAGGCAGAATTTCCCCTGTTCTCTTCCACCCTTCAGTACCTTCAATGTCTTCTCTTGAACCAAAGGTATCTGTGCCCAGTTGAAAAAACTGCTCTCTCCTATAACCCGGCAGCAAAGACAAGGACCCTGGCTTCTCTGAGCAGCTTGAAAAGCAACAGTGGGCAGTTGGTACAGCTAGGCTTGAGTACTCGTCAGAGGTGTAACAAGATATTAGTCAGAGTCACAGACTTTGACATCCTGCATCTGTGGCAGATATCACTAATCAATGATGGCACTCTCCCCTGACGAGTATTGTGGCCTTAATACAGTTCTCAGCACAGCACTCCAGGCAGCCACTCCTAGTTGACCTGAGTTGCCATACAGATGAACCCTCCTTCTATCCCAGTTAGTTAAAGGAAGTGAGGACAGCTGGTACCACTCTCTGGGTTCCCTCACCTTCCCACAAACGCAACATGCTCACTTGCACCTCCGATTCATCACATGTCAGGACTTTGTGCTCAAATGTTCTGCCTTCTGTTTTTTCAAAGCAGAGTCATCCTTTGAGGCCTGGCTTACCTTCTATCTCCTCCCAAGAAGCCTTTCAGATGTCCCAAGCCCTGCCCCCACAATCGCCCAGCCCTCACATTTCCCACAGCTGGCTTCTGATACCATTCAATGGGCCCCCATCCTAAGGCCTCCAATTCCATTTCGAATTACTCTTCCCTCCTCTACTACAGTTTAAGCCTCTAATGCTTTTCAAACTTTTAAAAAACTTTACTGAAAAGAAGCCTAACATAGAAGGATAGTTGCTATGTAGTAGAGTAGGTGAAGAGAGATTTTGGATTTATTTTTTTACTTCAGTGAGGGAATTGTAATTTGGAAGGAGGCCTGTAGTTTTGATTTCTAGATGCAGAGGTTGTCATTTCCTTTAGAGCCCACTCCCTTTATTTGGGGAAGTTCCTGGGCCTTTCAATTCTATCAATGAAAGGGACTAGTCCCTACCCATCATCCTAGGAGGAAACTGTGAGGGCTTCTCACACTTGCATGTATGTGCTACAGAAAGAAATGTAAAATGATCTCCCAAGCTGCATTGTGCACCTGAAACCAGAAGAAAAATGGCTTTTCCTAGAGAGAAATTCACGCTGGACCGTCAGCCCTCCCCAGTCCCTAGCCCCAGTGGGGTGATTTAAGAGTAAATGCCTGAGACACGGACAATGGGCTGTGAATCACTAGTCTAGGTCATGGAGGGCGCCCCCAGTTGGACTTCAGGAGGGGAGGGAGGGGCCTGTGTCTGGGCTTGGAGCAGATCTAGAGGGGCTGGTTCTTCCTTGAGGTCTGGGGCCAGGGTAGTAGGAGTGGCAATGAGCCTACGGCTGAGCAGGACAGCCTGGGCTCAGCAGTGGCATCGTGACAACCCTGATGGCAGTGGATGGTGGGGCCTTGGGCAGACTGACCTGACTGTGGTAACCAGGCTGATGTCCTGGGACAGGGTGGCAGCCCTGGAGGTCCCTGAGGACCTCTTGGGAGAAGAACCACAGGAAAATGGACTTCCCCAAATCCACTCAATGAGGAAAGGGGAAAACAATAGACATGTTCATTGACTGTTAGTAGAGGGATGACTACATGTCATACCGAGCCGCTGCTGGCAATCTGCTCCAAGCAGGCAACACAGCTCTGGTCCTACCTGTTTGGACCCTCTCTCTTTCCTAAAGAGCACAAATTGAAAACCATAAATTCTAATCCAAACCCCTTATTTTACACCTAAAGGAACCAGGGCCCAGAGAAGTAGAGAAAATTGCTCAAGTGCCTAGGCCAAGTCCAAGGCAACACCAGGAGCAGCACCCAGTCTCCTGGCTTCCGATCCAGTGCTCCCTCCAGGTCAGCACAAGGCCTTTCAAGTCAAGTAGGCAGCAAAGCTTCGCTGATGCCAAGCACTCAGCTCATGTAGAATGGAACCCTCAGATGTGACCAATAAGCATCGTCCCCTCAGAAGTTTACCGTCAGCTTGGGGACCCTGACTTCATCCTCATGCAATGGGTGGCACTGGAATTAATCTTCTTACTTTAGATTTGTAGCATCTACACTCATGAAAGAGTAATGTAATGAGTTGTTATTACCATTGGCCTAGCTCTAGAGACGTCTAGCAACCCTCCTGCGCCCAAGTGGGGTTGCCAGATAAAATACGTACATTATTACATGGGGCACACTTACACAAAAAATTATGTTTCATTATCCAAAATGCAAATGTAACCAGACATCCTGTCTGTTTTCCTAAATCTGGCAACTCTACTCCCAAGCTCAGATGTTGGGGGAGCTTCTACTACCATTGGCCTTTTCTTGAGTCCAGTAGTGTCCCAGGGGGGAGGCTGCAGAGAAGAGCTACACAGGGTGACCAGTGGGGCTGAGCAAATCTTGGAGCATGGACAACGTCACTCCAGACAGGGAGGGACAGGTCAAGGTCCCAAATGTTGATGAAGGCAAGGCCTCGCCAGGTGCCTACAGAGAGGTCTGCTGACACCTTGAGGTACCTGGGCTCATGGCAAATGCCGTAACTCAGTTTCCACACAGGGCTTGAACAATAGTCATCTTGCTAGCCTTTTGCCAGCTCTGTGCTCATATCTCCACCCACACAGCAGACCCTCTCCTACTTTAGTAACTTCTGGGCTCAGTCCCAGCTCCTGGGGTCACCCTGAGTTTCCCTCCTTTTCCTCCTCTGCCCCTGATATCCTTTTCAGCATTAATGAAATCCTTCTTTCCACGAAGGCACTTCCTTCCCTCTAACTCCTCCTCAAACGCTCTTTTCTTGTTCCTTCACAGTAAACATGATGCCCAACAAACCAAAACTTGAGGAAAACCAGTCCCCCTTTCCTGAGGGGCAAGAAGGGCAGGACTCTTACATCCTCCCAGGAGGTTGGGGGAAACATCTGTATACCACCAAGGAAAAGGAAGAATTGCAAAGCATTTAACTTCTTTATTAGTTTAGATATAGGATAAGCTGCTACAGTGAGACCAGTATTATAGAGGTTAAAACAAGACATCAATTTCTTTCTCTCTTATCAGGAGGTAGATGGGCAGCCCAGAGCAGGTAGGCAACTCCATTCTACAAAGCCAACCCAGGACTTGAGTCCCTTCTCTTCCGTTATCCCACAGGTATGTGCTGGTCTATATTCCAACCAGCTAAAAAGGAAGAGGGGAGAAAAGGGAAGGCAAGCAATTTCCTTGTAAGGAACAATTATGAACTTCCATTCACATTCCATCATCAGCCACACCTAGCTGCAAGGGAGGCTGAGAAATATAGACTCTAGCCAGGTAGCCATTACTTTCTACCAGAGGGTGGGACTATCTTCTTAAAAGCAAGGAAGCCATAAGTATCATTCTCTGCCATAAGTCCCCATATTAGAACAGTCTGAAAAATTCAAATCCCACTACAGTGCACTTGCTATACCAAACCATACATGATGCAATACAAAGATGAGTAATGCAAATGAATAAGGACTCCAGGGAAGGAAGATATATTGTAAAGTTTATGGCAGGGGTGGGGGCGATGAAACTTCACCTCGGCCCTGGAAAGCCAGCAAATGGCTGGACTGAGTAGATGGAAAGAAACTGTATTTTCATTTCATGGGCAGGTGACTTTTAACCAGTCACCAGTAGCACTGGGGACATCCACTTATTACAATCATTGGCTAGAAACGAAACTCTAGTTCTTGATAAAGCTGAAGCACACACTCAAGACATTCGTATCTCAAGTTACTTTGCAAACAACACATTAAACCTCAAGCCTCTTTGTCTTCTGGTTTTACAGGTGTGTACTGAGAAGTTAAGCAACTAAAACATCATAAGGAGATAAGAATTAAGTTCAATTTCCTCTTGTAACACTCCTCCTGAACAAAGTCATTTCCTGACATATCGCAAGACACCGTTAATCATCCCCACCCCATTAAATCTATTCGCTTTCATTATGTGTTCCTAATCCAGTTGGGCATGGACAAAACATTGGGTATGCTTCCCACGAATTTCACTTTTTATTTGAATACTTACTTCCTTCACTTATTTTCCCTGGCTTACCTTTCATCCTCTCCTCCCTAATCCTCCAGCTTCCCTGTCACCTGGGATACAGTGGGCTCAAAGAAGCTGTGACAATGCCCCCTCTTCACATCGGCCCACACCCACCTCCACCCCCAGCTCAATCCTATGCTCCACTAGTTGCCAGCAGTAGTCTGATCTCAGGGTTAAGAGCATAAGAACTACAGGAAGATATTTTGCAGGCAGAGGCCCTGGGCGATGGCAGGCTCTCTCATCCCCTCCTTCAGTGCCCTCTGAAACAACATTTTTTCAACTTTTATGGCTTTTTTTTTATTGACGTATAGTTGATTTATAATGTCGTGTTAGTTTCTGGTGTATAGCGAGGTGTTTCAGTTATACATATATATACATATTATTTTTCATATTCTTTTCCATTATGGTTTATTATAGAATATTGAATATAGTTCCCTGTGGTATACAGTAGGACCTTGTTGTTTATCTATTTTATATATAATAGTTTGTATCTGTTAATCCCAATCTCCTAATTTATCCCTCCCCCACCCACCTTTCCCTTTGGTAACCATAAGTTTGTGTTCTATGTCTGTGAAACTGTCTCTGTTTCGTAAGTAAGTTCATTTGTGTCATATTTTAGATTCCACATATAAGTGATATCATATGGTATTTGTCTTTCTCTGTCCAACTTACTTCACTTAGTCTGATCCCCTCTAGGTCCATCCATGTTGTTGCAGATGGCATTATGAAACAACATTTTGAAGCAGGTTGTAAAAAGTCACACCAAGCCCATCTTTTCGGCTGCACAAGGTCAAAAGAATAAGAATCAAGGGCCGGGGCAATCCCAGTCATTCTCCTTGTTCGTACTGCCAGGCCGTGAGAGTCCAGGGAGAAATCAGCTTCAGAATTACAGTCTGAGCCCCTTGGCCTCCTCTAAAATGAATGTTCACAGTGCCCCATAGGCAGATCATTAAAACCTCCTTAGGCATTGTTACAGGAAGGCTTCTGAGGGCCACAAATCTTGCCACAGAGCTCCAGCATTTAGCCAGTCAGCATTTCCACAGCGCGCGGATGGCTGGTGAAGGATTTAGCAAGGTGGTCCTTCCAGCCTCCCCACTTTGCAAAGCACCTGTTGGAGGTGGGCTGACCTTGAGCAGGGCATGTCTCTTCTCTGAACCTCAGTTTCCTCATCTGTAAGTAAGAAGGGATTAGACCAAAGCCTGCCAGGCTGAGTTGTAAGGAGATGGCTTCAAGGGCACTGCTCTCCTTCTCTATTCCAAAGAGCCTGGATTCCATGCACCCAAGGGCCTGGTTTCATACCGGGTGGTCTGGCTTTGAGAAAACTGGCTAACAGTCCCCAAACTCAAATAGAATAACTGGTGACAGATAAGCCATTTAACCTGAATATTAGGCAATGGGAGTAGACATCTCTCAGGTGTCTGTCTGCTCAGCTTACCAGAAACCCCCTTTTCTCTTGAAAACGTTCTCCCGAGCAATTCACGTGGGTGGGCTTCCAGCGGCAGTGCTGGTGACCCCACCCCTTCTGATGACCGGCCAGCAATAGACACTTGATCCACGGAGAGCCAATCAGATCCTCTCTTCCAGGAATTCAGAGTTGGGATTGTGAGACTGCAAGTCAGTTTCCACCTAAGACTGGAATTGTAACCTGTTTGTGGGCTGCCCAGGTCAAGATAGAAAATGCATGCTCATCCTCTATCCTTCTTTCTAGCCTTTGAACTTTAAAATCCGAAGTGCTCACTCTTACAGAGCTCCAATTGCCTAGGTGTGTCTGCCCAACAAAACGTTTACCATTTCTCCTGGGATGTGATACACAAAGTGCGGATAGGGTGAAAAAAATCAGAATTGTGTAACCACCATTTGGTGCCAGAATAGCCTCTCCACTGGTTTGCTTGGCTTGGAGGGATGGTGTGGTGGCTTAAGTGTATAGACCAACTTGACAGGTGAGCTTAAAGACGGCATTGCAGGTAACTTCCTGAATCAGTGGTTCAGAGCTGGGAAGCCCATACCATCTTTTTTGTTCCCCTTGCACTGGCTTCTGTGGCATTTGAATAACATGATCCTGGCACTTACTGCAAATTAGAAGGTTAATGAGACTCCCCTCTAGAGCCTTTACATGGACTTTAGAGGCCAGGGCAGGGCAGGGCTATGCAGTGAGGGGCAGTGGGAGTGGTCAGAGGTCTGTGTAACATGGCTCCTGGGCTGAAGGGCAGTCATGGTCGGCCAGGTGGACCAAATAAGAGAATGTTATTCTGCTGGTGGAGAAAGGATGCTCAGGGTTCTCTTTTTATTAACTGCAGTTGCTTTCTATTACTGGCAACCTGAGGGCCCTAACTTACCCAGCAAACCTAACAGTCAAGGTCAAAACTGAAGGCTCCTTGAGAGTCTATGAGAACAGAGTGTCTCAGAGAGAGGGTGACAAGTCTTGTGGGCTGCCAGCCGCTCTGTCACCGAGACAGTGCCAGACATTTGCACCACAACCTGGCCTCAGCTTCCCTTTTCTGTGCTGCCAACAACCCTTTCAGTTCTTCGCACTGTACCAAGTTTGCTATCACTAGTCTCCCAAAGTGGCTTCGGGGAAGAATCGTTGGTAGGTGTTAGGCTCCGTTATGACCTGGGGCTCAAAGCAGTGAGCTGGAAGAGACAGCATGATGGGTGGAATGACTAACAGGAAACCAGGACTCAGAATCAGCAGGCCCAGCCCACTGGTGAGCTGTGTGCCCATGGGCAAGTCCCTTACCCTCTCTGGCTTTCACTTAACTCCTCTGTAAAAAGAAGAGGGAGGGGCAGGTGATCACCAAGCTCCTCTGAGCAGAGGGTGTGGCTTCCCTCACCTCCTCTGGCAACACCTCCTGTCTCCCAGCCAATTCCAAGGAGAGTTACTCGCCGGAAAGGTGTCCGAGCCTTTCCCAGATGCTTTCTGCCTAAAGGGAGTGAGCTCTGATTGCAATTCACCCCACACTTCTTTCCTCCATCACCAGAACTGCTCACCTGAACTGATGAGTCGAGGACTGCCAGTCGGGCGGCTCTGGCAATAGACGGTTGAGTTTATTGGACCGAACAGCAGCCTTTCAGTTCACGTCAATCCGGTCCTCAGATTTGCATGATTGCACATTCAGAGACAGGCCCCTGCACTCGGAGCATCCTCGCTTGGCTGCCAGCACGCTCCGCTGAGCCAGCCCTAGCTGTTACGAGCCACCGGTTTAAACAAGGCCTGCCGGGAGCTGGGCCTGGCGGCTGAGGCGAAACTGTATGTTAGCGGTTGAGGTCGCTCGCACAGGAGAGGCCCCACTGCTGGCTGGGCCTGTCGAAGCTGCTCTCGGGGATAGCTGTACAGGGTGTTTGGCCCCCAGGAGCCTCCTCCCTCGTGGGTTGAGACATTTGCTAAGCCTGTTTGTCGTTCTTTCCCAACATCAGAGCTGGGTCCTGGGATAGTCAGCTTCCCCATTACAAAGACTCCCTGGGCCCCTGGCTTCCCTCGAGTGATGGATCCATGAATGGAAGGCTCTCCATGAAGATTTCGTCATAGCATACGATCCACAGTTAATTTCAGGGTTTAAGTCCCAACATTACATTTACTAGCTGTGTCCCTAGGCCTATCTGAGCCTCTGTTTCCTCAACTGTAAACGGAAATAACAATACAGCCCACCTCAATGGGTTGATGTAAGAAATAAATAAATACAGGTTAAGTCTTAGAACAATTGCCTGCCACATGGTAAATGCTCAACAAATCTTAGCCATTATGATTGTCATTAATTTGATCAAGGGAGGTCAGATGTGGAAGGCAGCTGGAAGAAGACAATTTCATTTCATCACTGAAAAGCACTACTTCTATTTAAGTATCAAAATGTTCCTTGTATTCAGATGGAATTATTTAACCTGACCCTGGGTACTATAAAATGAAAGGTAATCTCTCACAAGATTTTACAGTTTTAAGATAAGATGCATTATTTAGAATGCAGGCTGAGGGGAGGGTGGAAGAAGAGGAGGGTCTGGTAGACCTTTCACCAGACCTGGTAGAACACCCCTCAGGCTTGTGGCCTCCCTCCCCATGGGGTGACATGCCCTCAGCTCTGAACAAGAAAATGTCAGAACAGAGAAGTTACATAATTTGTCCATGGTGTGTGATTCAAAGCCAGATCTACCTGGTTGAAAAGGCTCTGCTGTTTCTACTCCTCCGTTGTGTCAAGCATAGTGCCAGGCAGGCACTCCGGAAGAGACACAGACATCGGACACAGCCCCAAATCCAAGATGCCATCACCCTGACAGGAACAGCTAGTGTTACACAGAAGGCCCGGAATATAATTGAGAAAAAGCTCCCAGCAATCAAAACAAGAAAAGAAAACTTAGAGGATCAAAACAAGAGCTCTAATATCCAACAAATGAGAGTTCTAGGAAAAGGCAGAAAATGGAAGAGAGGAAATCGAAGAAATAGAAGAAAGTTTCCCAGATCTGAAAGGCATGAGCTTGCTTATTGAAAAGGATCTGCTAAGGATACAGACCAACTGGGGGTCCGGGATGCACCATCATGAAATTTCCTATCATCGGGGATAAAGAGAAAATTCTAGAGGCGTTCAAAGAAGAAAAATAAGATACATACAAAGGACTGGACCCAGGACAGCCCTGGAGTTCTCTCCAGCAACACTGGAAACAAACAACACCCCTCAGTTCTGAGTAAAAACCATTTCCTACCTAGATTTCAATCTTAAGACAATGTCAGTGAAGTGCGAGAGTAAAAGAGCCATTTTTTTAAAATGAAAGTTTTCGAAACCTTTACTTCCCACGTACCCTTTCTCAGGAAGCTATTAGAAGAGATGCCGCATCCGAATTAAAGTGGTGACCCAGTGGTGTGCTGTAGCTGGCTCGTACCGGCCCACACGAGCATTTCTTCCCAATCCTGAGCACAACAGTTAATTCTAGATGTCACTGTGACTGGGCCAAGGGGTGCCCAGATTAGGCATTAGTACTGGGTGTGTCCAGATGAGATTAATATTTGACTTGCTGGACTCAGTAAAGTATCCTGTCCTCCCCAGTGTGGGTGGACATCACCCAATCCGTAGAGGGCCTGAGAGCAAAAAGGCAGAGGGAGGAGGAATTTGGCCCTTTTGCTTCCTGGCCACCGGCTGAGCTGGGGCGTTGGTCTTCTCCTGCCCTCAGACTAGGATGTATAGCACCAGCTCCCCTGGTTCTCAGGCCTTCAGACTGATAGTGGACTTATCCCAACAGCCTTCCCAGTCCTCCAGCTTGCAGGTAGCAGATCATGGGAATTCTCAGCACCTGTAACCGCGGGAGCCAATGCCTCAATAAATCTCTTGCTTGACTGACTGATAGATCTCTTATTGTTTCTGTTACTCTGAAGAACCCTGACTAATATACCAAGTTTAGTGACATGATATTAGTCACTTAAAATCAGCCCTGGAGGGAATACTGATACCACAGAAATCAGTAACACTACAAACGAGCGCTTCCTCTCCTCCTCAACCGTCCTCCAGCACCAGGTGGTCAGAAACATTTACCAGCACGTCACTGCAATAAACCAGGAAAGAGAAAGACAAGGGAGCCTGGAAATAGAATCCCACTTAGAAGAAAAGCTAAGTAAATTCCAAAGATAATGATGACGAGAAATCCCAGAACAGCTGAGGAGAAAGTAAATAGAGGGTTCTAAGAAAAACGTCTCCCCCAAAAAGGGCTAGGAAGGCTGATAAATTATCTGACAGTTTTGACCACCTTGAGAGGTATTTTTCAAATCTGGCAAAGACTTTAGGGATATATTAGTAACAGGTGCAAACGAAAACACAAAAGCAAAAAGTCAAATATTAACTACAGAAAAAATAAAATGGTTCACAGAAGAGGAATTATAACTCTAGGACACTATTCGGCTCGGCTGTGAACAATGTCTATATGGTCATAGTGATGTAAATACCAATATTGATCTAATTAAAACTGTCGTATAACATCAATAGAACATAAGGAGGGGAACTGGAGACGCTAAGATATTGGAATACTGTCTAAATCTATAGTAGGAAAACAATAGAGAAAACATAATATGGAAAAAAATTGCTATGTTATGTAAAAATAAGGAGATAAACATCTGAAGAAGTGGAAAAGTGTAACTGGTTACCTCTGAGGAATGATAGGTAATTGGAGGGTGTCATAAGTCAGGCAGGTGACTGTCATTTCTTGCCTAGTCCTCACAGTACTATCTTCCTCTTTAACTGTGCCCCTAATTATTTTAGACAAACAAGGAGAGGAGGCAACATGGTACAGTTAGAATTATGTCAGCCTTAGGCCCTGTTGGCTCCCGAGATGGAGAGCAAGACAGAGTGAGCTGGGGGAGATGGAGAGCCCTGCGCTTCCCTCTGTTATATATCTGTGAAAGGAAGAGGGGGGAAAGTCAGAGGCGGAAGAAGTGAAAAGGGCAGGCACAAGAATCCATCTTGGAGTCAGTCAGCTGGGAACTTGTAAAATTCAGTCACCTTCTCTCTGAACTGTTCCCAAAAAGGCTGCTAGCTATAAAACCCAGAGTTCAGTGGATAAAAAGTATTATTGACAATAATGGAAAACACATGATGCAGAAGTGTCCAACCATAAGGGATGGCTTAAATAAATATAGTACATCCATATACAGAATACTGGGTAGACATTTTAAAAGATGCTTAGGAGGCTATTAAATGGCATGGAAAAGGCATTTACAGTCTATTCAATTTAAGGGGAGGAAAAGGGAGAAATAAGGAGGGCATACTATAGCATGTATATCATGCCTTTTAAAAAAAAAACATTTCAAATTTGATCATCTCCTTCTAAGACTATCAGGCAACACAGACATCCAAATCCAACATGCCAAAATGCTGGTTTCTATGTTAAAACAGAGCTCTTAGTTTGGTTAACATAGCAATTAAAAGGAGTTACTCCAGGCTTCCCTGGTGACACAGTGGTTGAGAATCCGCCTGCCATTGCAGGGGACACGGTTTCGATCCCTGGTCCGGGAAGATCCACACGTGCCGCGGAGCAACTAAGCCCGTGTGCCACAACTACTGAGCCCAGGTGCCACAACTACTGAATCCCACGCGCCTCGAGCCCGTGCTTCTCAACAAGAGAAGCCACTGCAATGAGTAGCCCCCGCTCACTGCAACTAGGGAAAGCCCATGCACAGCAATGAAGACCCAAGGCTGTGAAAAATAAATAAGTAAATAAACTTATTTATTTAAAAAAAAAAAAGGAGTTACTCCCTCTTCATTGGATGGAATATAAACTAGTACAAACATTCTGGAAAACAATTTAGAACTATGTACTTAAGCCTCGAAAACTGATCTAGTATTCCTCTTCTGGGAATATGATCTAAGAAAACAATGAAAATGCAGGAAAAAGGACCTTGCAACATTATTTATAAGGCAGATCAAGTAAAGTGTTTAATCCCAAGGGTGGTACGTTACACAGCCGTTAAAAAACATGGTTTCAATAATTTTAATAAAAACACAGGAAAATGCTTATGATATGATGGTCAAGAAAAAGGATGCCCAACTGAATAATCTCAAATATTTAAGCAAAATGCACAGCACGAAAGAAACGCGTCAAAACATTAATCATGGTTATGTTTAGTGGTAGAATTATGGATAATTTCCATTCTCTTTTATCTAGACCTATGTTTTCCTCAGTTTTGTACAATGATAGCGGAGAGGTTGAATGACATTCCTAAGTATGCACGAACTAGTTAAGTGCCAATGCTGTTTTAAATCAATGTTGTTTTAAATCATGCATTCAGAGGTGTGCTCATAAACCGAGTCTCTAGAAAACAAAGAAAAAAATACCTTGAACTATAGCATTTGCGGTTTCCATGGTGTAAATACTCCCACTGCGGTCAATTTCAAGCAGCAAACAGCCTGCCTCACACAGGTAGACTGGAGCAGGGAGGAGGAAGACGAACACCTAGGGCAAAGGTGAAACCAGGGTGAGCTGAGAATGAGTTAACCGCTCTAAGCACATTATCCAACCCACCTGCCCACACTCCTACCTTCCCGTCTTCCCCTTCCACTGTTGGAATCCAGCTAATGAGGGTCACTTTTACCTGTAGCCATGATAAAGAAAACCAGTCTAAGAGTAGGGTTTATTCAGTCCCGAGATAGATTTCAAAAAACCTGGAAGGTCCAAAAGCCAAGGCAAGCCCAGATGGGTCAAAAGCCGAGATCATCGCAGGTACGACCCAGAGCAAGTAGCAAGGAGTCAATCAAGCCATGGAGACCAGCTGCCTCCAATTAGATTCATTCCCAGAGTTCGCAGTGGGGTTAGGGATGGTTTAGGCACAGGATCCCACATTTTAAGGAGTATTAGAATCACCTGAGGGGTTTGGTAAACACAGATTGCAGGGTCCCACTGCCAAATTGTCTGATTCTCAGCAGGTCTGGGGTAGGGCCAGAGAATGTGTATTCGTCATGAGCTCCCAGGTGATGCCTGTGCTCCTGGCCCAGAAACCACGTTTTGAGAACCACTGGCCTAGATGGTTGACGTTACCAGCAAAAAAAGAGGAGGCTTTCAGTAGATGAGTTGATGGATGGTGCCTACATGTAGATTAAAGGAAGGAAGACAGCTTCTGTTCCTTCTAAACACACAATTACAATAGCTTCCAGTTCATGTTTTAATAATTTACAGATCTCAAAGGTAATTTTATTTTTGATTGAACATACAGTGGGAGCTACTGCAAATTTCCACTACCCTCAGCCTAGCTTAGCAAGAAAGGAAAGTCAGAAGTCAGTGTGAGCACTTGACATGCTCAGATGCAGTTGGACCTCCTAAAAACAACGAGGGTTTTGCTATCGTCATCGCTATTTTTGAAACCGGAACACAGAGCCTCAGAGAGGGTCAGTTGCCCCAAACCACTTGACGTGAGCGGCAGTGTGTGCACCGAGGATGGAGGTGGGGAGGGGTGCTCCCGTGCTGCCCCCCACCGTGTGCGCATTCACCCCCACTGTCCCTCCAGTCTCGCTGACGGCAGACAAGGGATGAAGCCCCAGGTTCTTCGCGTTCTTGGGCCGTGAACCCTGGGGCAGGCTGGAGGAGTCTCTGAACCTCTTCTTAGAATAATGTTTTTCAATGCTTGATGTAAAATACCCAGGATAAAAAGGAAATCAACTGCACTGAAATCTTGTTGTAAAAATATGGTTTTTGTACAGTAATAGGTAGTGATGACAAGACATTACTATATATTGAAGCACTTAAAATCTAGGGGCTGGCCTAGTAACTGCCATAATTTTGAAATAGTGAAGTAAATCATTTTTTGAGATATCTGAAGTAATGTCAATGTGCTATGAAAATGGCTGTGATTTCTACTGGTGACAGTCCTAGGTCTGCTAACGTTGCTGTGGTTTGTCACCTATATTCGTAATTAAAGGACACGGCAATTTTCAATTAGAATTCTAATTGAATTTGCTAATTCAATTCTAAACATGGACCCCAGTTTAAGTCAGGTTCAACAAGCCTAAATAAATCCTCATGCCACTCAAATTTACATTTTCATCTTATTTTTCATATTCCTTTTAAAAATAAGGCTGCATAATTCCTTGCCTCCTTTTTTCTTTTCTTTTCTTTTTTTTTTTAATTTTAAAACTTGGAATGAGTTATACTTATGGCTTGGTAATTACCCTAGAGTCTACTGTATGAAACACAAAACACTCACGTTCTTGTCTCAACAGATCTCAGCAAACATCATAGATCCAACCTAATTTCCAAATATAAAACATCATTGGTTAAAAATAATTGTATTTTCAAAGTTTCAGTTTTGCAAAGTGGAAAGAGTTCTGGAAGTCAACGGTGCTGATGGTTGCACAACAGTATGAATGTACTCATGCCACTGAACTGGACACTGAAAATGATTAAGATGCTAAATTTGATGTTATCTATACTTCACCACAATTAAAAAAATACAAAATGCAAAATAATTCCTAGGTAAAAGTTAGTGATAGAATAAATATAGGTTTTTGTGTGTGTGTTGCATTGAAAATCTTGATCCCTAAAAAAAAATTGTATTTTGACCCATCTTTTTCAGAATCATAAACTCAACAAAATCTTGCCTGTAGGGTGCTGCACCAAATCCCATCCGTTGCTCATTGCAAAGCATTTATGGCTCCTTATAACACATTCCACTCCATTCCCTACTGGGGGTCTTAATTAATGTCCCATTTCCCCCACCTCGAGGGGAAAAACCATTCCACAGAAAACTTTATTCTCTTCTGGACAACCAAAAGCGAATAACCATCATAGCAGCAAAGGTAAGAAAAAAGGAAGAGCGTTTGTTCGTTTCCCGGACTCCATAACTGCACACGAACATATCAAGGAAACTGGAAGTTAAACTGCTACTTTTTACAAGTCGTGGGCATCTCCAGAGAGCAGGCACCGCCAGCCAGCTCATTCACGTTTTTCTCATGCCTTCCTCAAGCTCCTGCCCTTTCAAACATGTATGGAAATGAGGGGGCCCAAAGAGCTCTTAATGCAAATTTCTTTAAATAAGGAGCCTGAAAACCAAAAGGCTGTTGGTGGTTTCAGAAAATACCTTGCAGGAAAATGCTGTGTCCATAGTGAACTGCCGCCGCATGACCCTGGGAAAATTAACTTGTGTGGAGGGAAAAACAAAAGAGTGGCAGCCTAAACAGGACACCTCCGTCAGTCTCCGAGCACAGAACCCTGCAGATACACTGGTGGGGAGGAAGATTTTGAAAGGGGGTTAGGAGGGGTGCTGGTTCTTCTTCAAGGACTTGGGGATCATTCTTTAACAGGAAAATGTCTCTGAACATCATGCTTAATAATTCATTAATAAATGTGTGAAAGGTCTTTGTTGGAGGGATGCAATCCTCCTAACCACCACTGGATCCTGAGAGAGCCATGTTAATGTGACCAGAAACCAAAGGTCCCACTGGGGGCACCCCACATGGCCCCCACCCAAGGTTCTGCCCCTCCGCTGCCAGGAAGCTACACATGCAGGAAGCCGGCTCCGGGTTTGGCTGGCAGAACTGCTTCTTGCCTACAGTTTTTCCTGCTGTTAGAGGGACTGGACTTTGTCACTACGTGGAATCTGTTGGGAATTTGCCTCAAAACTCTGTGCATTTCCTATCAGCGTATTTTTAAATAAGAAAGGGATGCTCTTTAACCAAGACCTTGGGAATCTAGGAGAAGAGAAACTAGCAGAGGGGTGAAGCACGCCCACTTCCACGGCTTAACCTCTCAGAGCCTCTGCTTCTCACCTGTAAAAGGGGGATGATAGTGCCTGCTTCCCTCGCAGGGTGCTGTGAGGGTTGAGTAAATAGCAACCCAGAGTATACACCCCGCTATATGTAGTTCAGCAGCTATTCAGCCTATGGAAGGTGCCAGTGGATTTTATTATGTCTTTTAACCCAGCCTGAAACACCAGAAAACACACACCTTTCGGGAAAATTATTGATTTTGTGAGCGGGTATTGACTGGTCTGGAAAATAAAGGGCCTTGTCCATTATGAACAGTTGATCATTTTTCCAGAAACCTGCATTGCTACACTTGTCAAAGTGGTAGAAAAAGGAGCTCAAGTGTCACTTTAAAGGGTGGCCTGAAATCCTCCCTCTGGCCTGAAACCACGGGCAGCCACTGGCCTGCAATCCCGACACTGCCACACTTGAAGGGGGCTTGGAGAATCCATTCCCAACAATACCCTGGTTGAGCCCAATCCAGAACTCAGCACCCTAACTCCCACCTGAGTTCATCTGCAGCTCCATGGGCCTCCTGTCTCCCTAAGGTGACTCTGATTCCCCTCTTACCCTGCCACTCAGTGCCTTCCACCTTCCCCTCCCCCCACCACTAAATGCCTTCCACCAGAGGGACCAAGAGCTGAAGATGCAATTTATTTATTTATTTATTTTTGGCCGCACTGCGCGGCATTCGGGATCTTGGTTCCCCCACCAGGGATCGAACCTGTGTCCCCTGTATTGGAAGCACGGAGTCTTAACCACTGGACCACCAGGGAACTCCCTGAAGATGCAGTTTAAACGTATGAGTGGCCTTTGAATTTATAGCCCATTGAAGGCATCTGAACACAGAAGCTAGAACTTTAAAATAGTAGTCAGAGGATTGAGGCAGAAATGTTTCGCTGTCAGCACACATTTATTATTAAGGTTCCAATAATTCTGCTTACCTCCCTCAGTAGATTTCACTGCTCCATTAATTTTAGTAAATGTAACCCTAGAAAGTTCTAAATGAAACCCCAGATTCTCTACTCCCAGCAGCTTTTTAAGAACAGCAAACTTCAGAAGGCAAGGTACTGAGCCCAGCCCAGCCTCAACTTTACGTGAGGCACAAGTTCACAAGCAGCCCAACCACAACCCAGTCATCGTCGCACACCTGCCAGCCTCTGAATTCACACAACGAAGTCTACACAGGTGCTTAGGGCGCCACCACTCCTTTCATATCTACACACTGTCTCAACAGGGAAACACATCCAGAAGACTCTGCACACACAAACCCTATATGCACGTATATACACCATATTCAGCCTACACATGTGCTCACACACACCCTATGTGTGCGTGCGCCCATGCCCACGTGTGCGTGCACACACACATGCTTACTCAGTTCCCTACCTGATTGCTAATGCTCCAAGTCTTGGCTCTGTGACCCTGAACTTCAACCCTCAGGCCTGCTTCTGGCCCTTTACACTTGGCATTTACTCTTGAGCCCTCTGGCACTTGAACGTGGCTGTTTCTAATGGTTTTTAACTCA
Source organism: Balaenoptera musculus (assembly GCF_009873245.2). Lineage (NCBI taxonomy): Eukaryota > Metazoa > Chordata > Mammalia > Artiodactyla > Balaenopteridae > Balaenoptera > Balaenoptera musculus. The sequence continues at coordinate 20,491,510 of NC_045791.1, read as the reverse complement.
ACTTGCCTCTTCTCATGAGATCTGCAACCCAGATCTGAAACATCCATGTTCTAGCTCAAACCTCTAAAGAATCCAAGTTCTGTCACCTCCCGTTTGGTCAGAGACCAAACCTAGCCAACTCAACCAGCCCAGCGTCAGCGGCCCCTCTTCTTCCACCACCACTTTGTTCACAAAGTTGGAGGGTGGGGCTGAGCGGAGGAGGTGCATGTGACCAGGCAGGACAGTCCCAGAGATGATCAGAACAGGAAACTCGCTCACAAGCCAGTTGCTCAGTTCAGTCAACCTGGAACTCTACATCTACAAAGTGGCTCTGAGTGATCTCATCACAGGACTGCACAGTTACCCTTTCTGGTACGAGTTCAAAGGTTAGGGATTTGTTCCCCCAAAATAAACTCACTCCCCACACCCCCCAAAAAAAGCCACAGGGAATTGGCCCATCCTTGAATGTCTTGAATTGATTTCAGACACCGAAGTTTGATTGTTTGTTTGTTTCAGAGCCCAGCCTGGCACCCTGACTCTCTCTTGGCATTCCAGCCATCAGCAGCACTCAGGACAGCCAAGCAGAATCTCTCCCAGCCTCCTCAGCTGCCCACTGCAACTACTGACCAGGCAGAGTATGGCTGAACTGGGCGCGGTCCTAAAGACACCACTGCCCATCCTTGCCTGACCCTGTTCCCATTTCCCAGCATCAAGATCTGGTTCAGGGCACTGCGCTGAATTGGCGTCTCCAAGAACATAACCAGCTGAAGTTTGGACGCTTTTTCCTCTGTTGTTTTCACATGGTTTTGTTCTGTGAATCTGGACAAGGGGGAGGGCAGAGACAGGGAGGTGATCTTGGATCCTGCATGGAGCACATTCATTTCCAACCATGCCTCTGCTGCCCACTCTTAAACCCACTCCCAGAAGAAAACAGAAACAGGAGCCCAAGTTCTACCAAACAGCCATGGGCACTTCACATGCACACAGATGACTCACCCTCCTCCACACACTATGCAGTCATCTTAAGAGCCCAGGACCTCATTTTAATTGAAACCCATCCATCCCTGTAAAAAGCAAAATGGCCTTGGGAAGACCTGTCCAATCCAGCTCCCTTTTCTTGCTCCTGCCTCTGAGGAGGAAGAGGTGTCCTTGCTGGTGAGCAGTAGTGGCTCAGGTGGCAGCTATCACCAGGACAAGTGAATCCCATCCACAAACTGCCTTGACCTCTGAGTGAGATGTGGAGACACAGGAGAGGCTCAGAACTGGGTCCATATGATAGAGTAATACTTTTCTGAATAATTAGAAACCACAGTTTATTAACTGAGCTTAGAAATGAAGACAATATTTTATTTTTATTGATCATTGTACAGAATCACATATGATGCTATACATGTGTAGACATATAGATGAATTTCAAATGCCTCTCTATGTTCTGCCTTATTACAAAAAGAATTTGAGGTGGCTAAAAGCTATTACAATACAAAAAATAAACTTTTAAAAAGTCATGGAACAACCCAACTGCTGAATGGATAAACAAAATTTGGTATATCTATTAAAATGGAATATTATTCAGCCATAAAAAGAAATGAATTATGGATATATACCAAAACATGGATGAACCTTGAAAGCATTTTGCTAAGTGAAGGAAGTCATACATAAATGGCCACATATCATATGATTCCATTTATAGGAAATGTCCAGAATAGGAAAATCCACAGAGAGGGTAAGCAGATCAGCAGTCACCAAGGCCTGTGGGGAGGAGACATGGGAAGTGACTGCTTAATGGGTAAGGGGTTTTCTTTTCAGGGTGACAAAAATACTCTGGAATTAGATAGTGGTGGTGGTTGCATAACATTGTGAATGTACTAAAAGCCACTGAGTGGTATGCTTTAACTGGTTAAAATGGTGAATTTTATGTTACGTGAATTTTACCTCAAAAAAAAAATGTTTTTTAAATAGTACCAAAGCCATGAAGGAAAAACAAAAGGTAAGAGGTTAACACTAAGCCTGGGAGTTGGGGGTAGTGGTTGTTACACAGTGCAAACCATAGTGGCTGGGCTGAGCCACCAATTTAGCCATGATTCCCAGAGAAAACACACCAGGAAACCCAATCGATCAGTTAGGAGATTCCCATATTCCATCAGACAAGAGCAAACCAGTTAGTGAGGAGAAGCACAGTCTCCCAGCACTGGGACACAAGAACACTGCTCCATGGATCCCCAGAGGGCAAGCCCTGTGATGTGGCAGACTGGGTCCTCCCCAGTAGCCCTTCAGCAAATATGACAATGAGTCTCTTGCACAATTTCTGTTAAGGTTTCTCAGTGCAGGTTGAAGGCAAATGCCAGATCGACTTCCAACAAAGCCACACCCATTACTAAACATCCACACAGGTAGTTTCCATCCTTTGGACTGTCAATGTTTGTCAAAGGATTGTCTTACCTTTATCTTCCTTATATTTTAAAATATACGTCTATACTGTGTGTACCTTTATGCCACTTTGAATCCTGCATTAGTAGCACTTGGAGTGTTGATTAAAATACAGGTTCCAGGACCTTAAGCTAAACTAATGCAGATTCAAAGTCTTTGAGGATAAGGTCCATGATTATGAAGTTTAATAAACTCTCCAGATGATTTTTATGGCCAGTAAAGTTTGAGAGTCCACCACTTCAGTTCCTGGGATCCTGAAGAAGGCCACATTACACAGGCAGCTGGGGCAGCCATGGTGTGTCTCCCTTCTCCTCACCCTCACTCCTAACTCCAGCCCACCAAGGTCTCCAACCCCTGGGTAGACATATGGTCACTTCAGTGAGAAGTGGTCAAGTAGTATCTTCCATGGTCATCTCTCTGCCCTTTCAAAGCCTCCTGCTTTGGGCCAGACACCCAGGAATCCCCAGCAGCTCTGTTCTCAGAGGCGGAAGGATGTTGATGAGGTCATTCGCACCTTAGAGACAAGTTCACAGGAAGCCCTCACCACGGAACTGAGCAAAAGATGCCATGTCTCCTCACTCCCTGACTAGGCCCTTCTACACACAGGAGCGCTGATTCTTACTGCATGTCCAGCCTCTCTCTCCCCAGTTCTAAGCTAAGCTTGTGTCTGTGTTCACAGTTCTCTGCTGGACAGCTCCAACCAGAGGTCTTGGGGCACCTCCAACCCAACAGGCCCCAAACGGGCCTAGATCCCTCCATTACCTTTAAGGAAAGAATCAGTTGAATTTACAGGTCTCTGCAGGTAGGCATTTAATCTGTCCCAGTACTTCTTAAACACCAAAAGGTAAAGGTTTGTATACACAAAATCATTATACTATACATAGGGGATGTAAGGGATCTAGTAAGGGTAATTTTTACTCAGTTGGTTTTTGCTAACTTCAGAAACTAACACACAGTTGATGTGATTCCTCTGCACCTGTCCCTGCTTATAACACCTCTCACTTGAGAATCAGTATTTCTCCCTTGCTAGATTCTGAATCGAAGGCAAGAGCCTTTTTTTCTTCTGTTCCTATTATTTGCCCATTTTTCTATTGGATGTGTCTTTTCCTTATTGGTTTATTTTCCTTCCATTTTTATTGAGATATAATTGACATACATCACTGTGTAAGTTTAAGGTGTACAGCATAATATTTGACTTACATCATGAAATGATGACCACAATAAGTTTAGGGAACATCCATTATCTCATTTAGATACAAAATTAAAGAAATAGAAAAATATATATATTTTTTCCTTGTGATGAGAACTCTTTTTCTTGTGATGACCCTTTGTGCATGGTTCCCTCATCCACTAAAGAGGACAAATGAGATTGCTCAGGTCGGGTGGAAGTGGCCGAGTATCCTCCCCACCTCCCAGCATCTTGGAAATCGAAAGGATTTTAGTTTGTACCATATAGACAACACGTGCTGGGATCTAAATCCTAATCTTACAAGCAATATTTTTCTCTTCTCACCTCATCTGGCCAGTCCCATCCCTCTAACCTGATGGAAGCTTACTGAGGGAAATAAAACCCACCACCTCTACATACCCACGGATGCTTAGTTTCCAAGAACTGCCCCAAGAGGACTATTGTTCTGAGAGTTATACAGACACACTTTCAAACCCTGGCTTTGTCACTCACTCGCTATTTAATCCTGAAGTGACCTAACTTTGCTATGCCTCAGTTACTTCATCTGTAAAACCCTATTTTATAGAGTTATTGAGAGAGAGGATTAACTGAGCAAAAATATATCCAGTGCTTGACATTGCAGGCAAAGAAGAAACGCTCAAAACTTTTGGATATTCTGAATATACACCTATTGTCTTGAGTCTTACCTGAAGGGAAAACTTTTAGTGGTGGTTCTGAAGGATACTGTAAAGTCTTCTGTTCCAAGGGGAAGTATTGACAGCTGAACATATACTACACCCACAGTGTAGGCTAATTTGGCCATTGTCCATCTTCTTTGAAGAAGCTGTTATCATAAGTCCTATTTCCTGGGGGTTTATTTCAGCCAAAATGGAAAAAAATAATGATGTAGGATTTAACATAGGCTAAATAAAACAGGAAGGCTAGCCAGACTTAGGGCCACCTGGCAGTGGAGGGTGGGACCTCTGGCTCAGTCTGCAGCTGCTCTGGGCTCAGGACAAGGCACCATCGCTGATAGGCAATCAGATGCTAGAACTTCCCAGATGCTCCTGGCCGCAGGCCTGGACAGGATTCCTGCTAAACCTCTGCAGATGTTTGAACCAATCCTAACCCGTTTCAGCTATTCTCCTGGGCTCTTTGTCCCCAAGATGGTATGTGGAGAAGAATCCAGGCCAGATTTTACCAGAGCCTTTTTCTCCCCTGGGTCAGAAGAGGGTTTTTCTCTTTTATCCATTTTTCACTTAAAAGTTGATATTCAACTTAACACCATGAAACCTCACTCCCCAGAGCAATAAAAAATAAGACACCCCCAAATCCTATTCAATAGGGTAAATATTGGAATAAGATAAACATCTGAGCTGCCTTAAAAAGACCATTGTATTCAAGCAAACTGCCATTTCCTTACCTTGAGGAAGGCTCTGAATTCAGAAAGCTCTGAGGAAGGGGCCCAGCTGTGGGAAGAGAAGGCTATTATGATAGGCACTGTTTATCCAGCCCCTACTATGTGCCAAGTTCCAATCAAATGCTTTATCCACTGGTTTGTTCATCCTTTTAGCAACCCTGCAGGGTTGGTGTCTCTGTCCTCATTATCCAAAGACCCCACTCTAGGCCCCTTTTCACCAGGACTACGTGCCGCCTCCCTCCCATGCCCCAGTTAGATGGATGGGAGGAGCCGAACACCATCTTGGTTCCAACTTCCTGGCCTTGCAATATGGCCTTAGGCAAGTGGTACCTCCTTTAGCTCCTTCTGTCCATCTCCATCTTAGAATTTTCCACCTTCTTTCTGGGATAATGTGTATATAAAATTAGTGGTTGCTCTTCATTGAGGAACTTAACCACATGGTTCTAAACACTCTGATATGCATTATATAATGTAATCCTATAAATGTGATACTATTATTAACCGCATTTTATAGAGGCATGGGAGGTTCAGAAACCTGCCCAACCCACTGACTCAGAACCCAGTGTTCCTAACCAAAATCTAAGCCAGACAACAGACAAGAAGGACAGAAAAGCAGCCTTGCCTTCTTCCAGCCAAAATCTGCACCCATAGGGCTGCTGGCTGACGTTTTCCCAAAGGGCCCGTCTCTGCAGGTGTTGATCAGGCTTCAGTCCAGACTGAGGGAAGCACTTTGAAAGGCTCAAGAGGTTAAAAAGGGCATTTGATCTCAGAAAGAAGTCACTGGAAGTTCCACACGTTTCCTTAGGATGCAAAAAGCCAGAGAAAGCCACACGTAAGAGAGAGAAAGAGAAAGACATCTTCTAATTGATTTGATTCAGGGCAACATGAAGGTGTGCCACTGAAATGCCTGCGTGTTTGTAAGCCCCAGTACAGAGCACACTCTCAAAGGGCCCACTGGGATGTGAGTTTTCTCTACAAACAGAGAGGCTGAGGATGTTGGCATGGAAGGTCGCAGGTCTGGGGGGTTGGGTGCTGGGTTTTGTTTGTTCTAGTTGCTTTTTAAGTTTCTCCTGAAGCTTGTGTTTCTAGATGACTATCTCCTGAGCAGTCAAGCAAATGGACAAACACATTAGGGCAAAAACAAACATTTACACAGGCAGGGAAGTCGTTTCTCTCAAGTCCCCTAATTCACAAGACTGTATCCATTTAGGGATTAAAACAAGCTGGCTTTTTTTTTCTTTCCCCTGAAGAGAGTAGATTCCTTCCAGAATTCCCATACTCTAGAGAGCAAGAGCAAACTTGGATAACAAGATTCCTTCTTCTCTTTCCACAAATGAAAACCCAGTCCAGACGAGCAGTGCACACGGTGACTCTTCACAGCCTCACCCCATGACAGCAAACGAATTGCCACAATTAGCTTCTTCTCTTCCTTTTAGACCATGTCCTTGAATTCCAGAAAGCTGGTATAGGGAGCCAACCATATATATAATTTCTTTTAAATTGACCTAGCTGGGCTCTAGCCAGTCATCTCCCTGGGAAATTAATTATTTCTTCTTCTCTTAAATCCATACAGCCCATGTAGATCTAAAATTATAGAAAGTACAGGCTGAAAGGCCCCTGGGGGATCATCTACCCGAGTGTTTTCCAAACTGAACCATGAAGGGGTCAGGAAGTCAACATTAAGGGTTATGACTGGCATTTTTTAAAGATAGAAAAACAGAGAATTTCACGTAGAAAGAGTAATTACTGTTCTATAAAATTTTGTTATTCAGTTATATATGTAGTCCTGAGGGTCATGACGTAAAATTGTGGACACTTCTTACTGTGGGTCCTGGTCTAAAAAGTTTGAAAACGGTTGACCAACCCTCTGGTTTTACAGATGGGGAAAGTGAGACCCAAGAGGGACAATGACGTATCCAGGGTTCTATGGCCAATCAGGGGGGAGCCAGCTCTTTTTCACCCCCTTCCTAACACGCTGACCCCCACTAGCTCCCCAACACTGGTTAGCACACAAATCAGCATATGCTGAGTCCTGCCTGGCCTTGTGTGTATCAGTATATAGTTCCCCTCAAAAAGCAGACCCCCTTGGAGACCCGGTGACACCCAGTCTTTTGTCACCCACAGCATTGGGCACAGTGCAGAGCTCATGGCAGGTGTTGAATGTTCACTTGGTGAATCACTGAGGTGGGCCAAGGAGAGCTCAGGAAGGAGAAAAGGCATGAAAATGCCCAAGAAAGGAGAAGAGCTCCAGGGGAGGGCCGCCATGTTTGTGAGTTCCTAAACACCAGTGACAATGACAAGGATTCCGACAACGACCATCTACCAGCTTGCTTTGTCCTCCCAGGTACCGGCTGAGCTCTGAGGATGCCATACCTCATTCACTCCTCACAAGAAGCTGGTGGGATGTTATTACCCAGGACCTGCCTAGGTTTAGGAACTCGGCCAAGGTCATTCAGCTAGCCAGGATTCAACCCCAAGCAATTGGGCTTCAGACTCCCTGCTCTTAACCACTCCACTCCACTCCTCTTCTTGAGAAAGGGCATAGAAGGTCCACGTAATGTTAGCTTTCTAACACCACAGCAATGATTAGGTGCTTAATCAATTTGCTGAAAGACTGACCAAGTGGGTAATGGAAGAAGGACCAGTCTAGTTTGCCCAGAGTCTGAAGACTGAAGCAGAGAATTGCTGGAGCAGAACAGAGCAGGTCTAGCCCAGAGAAACAAGCTGGCACAAGATAAACCTTCTCCCAAAAGGGGAGCAGATGCCCCCGGAACGCAATTGTCAGACCTTCCCATCCCTCCTTCCACCCTCCAGGCGTCAGCCACAACGCCTGCCACTGCCGACAGAACCAAAGGGAGTAACCACGCCCTCAGTCTAGGGGTACAGGTAACCCTAGAGTATGGGTTTATAACCCAGAGAAGAAGTCTGATGGGCCTAGTCCCTAAACCAATGTCCCTCCAAAATTCCTGTTTTAAAAAAAAATTAATGTGAGGTTGAGCTGTGGAAGAGAAAATTAACTCAGCTTTTCATCAGCTTGGACTCCTGGGGTTGTCAAAGGCAGAGTGTCAAGTTAAAACACACAGCTAAAATAAAGAAGAAAAAGAAAAGGCTGTCTCTGGGAGAGAGCCTTTTCTTTCTATTCTTCTCTGTCAAGGAGGCAAAGCTGGTTTGGTTATTCTGTTTGGCTCCCCTGGAGAAATTCTCAATATGATTGGCAAAAAGTCAGGAATAACAAGATAGAGTGGTGATGTAAATGCCTGTGGAAACAGTAGATCCTTTGTGCTGACCTTGTCTAAGTCTCAAAGTGTGAAGAAAAGCTAGGATTTGGGCTTTGATGCAGAGCCCTTGCATGTAAATTTTACAGTATCCTTTCTATCGGAAATGCTTAAAGAGTTTCAGGTATTTACAATCTGTCTCAACATTTGGCTGACTCCTGGCAATTTTCTGCTTTCATTCACATTAACTACTTAAAGAAAAACTCCAGGGCAGCACTTAGAGAAGCACAATGAATTAAAACAAAGGCTAAATCATCAAAGAAACATTGGAGGGTCTGGAATGCAGTCATCGTCTAAGAAAAAAAAAAATCAATATTTTTCACAAATACAAAACAATGGCAAGACATTGACAAGGACCCAGAAAGCTGAGAAAACTAGTCCAGGCAAAACTGCATTTGAAACCACAATACTCATCTTGTGAAAACACCCAAAGCTCTGACATTCCGTTGTCCGGTTGTGTTTCCAGTTTAGAATCCCTTTAATTATCACAATAGACACAATCCTTCCTTGTGTCTTAGTCCCTCCAACTGCCGTTTAACTTGAATCATCTTATGTCTTGCACTCAATAGAAAGAAACTCTACATACTTACATCACGTAATATCTCAAGCTCCTAGAATCTTTGCCTGGAAGAAGTCTCAAGACTCCTGTTTTATCTTGTGAATTTTATACTCTATACCAATATTATCCATGTTTGTCTTCATACGAAAATGTTCTTTAAGCTATCATCAAGTTAACAAATCCACTAGGAAAATACACTGTGTTTTCCTGTTTCTGAGCGTATCCCCAGCTCACTGGCTTATATACCTCATTAAAAAGCCTGTATAACCCGTTAAAAAGTCCATTCTCTATCCATTGTCTTGTTGTACCTGGGGATGCCCCACAGGGTCCTGCTCAGTTTCAAATCCCTTCTTTTCTTTGACACTCCTCAATCCTGAAGGGAACAAGGGTGGGATAAGAAAGGGAATAAAGTTCTGGATAGAGAGATTAATCATAAAGTCAGTAAAGGAACTCTGTTTTAGGGGGACTTGGTTTCACCCTCACCAAACATCAGATCTGCCACTGCCATGATCTTGGACTTCCCAGCCTCCAGAACTATGAGAAATAAATGTCTCTTTTTTTATACGCCATGCAGTCTATGGTATTCTGTTTTAGCAGCCCAAACAAATTAATACAGTGCCCAAGCCTTAGTTGCAAGGAAGGTCAGACAATGGAAAATCTGACATTTTCAGCTTCTGTAGTAGAAGGTGAGTTCTGCCAGCAAGGAAGTAGATGGGTGGGAGTCTCACAGCCCTCCCACTAGACAGGTAACCAGAAGTATCTGCCACAAAGCCATCAGTCTCATTGGCTCAGTCCTCATGGCAAAACTAGATACAACCACTTCGAATGAACAAGATTCTCAAGGGACCCAAGCAAGTAGCCAGCTCTAGGAACAGTGGCTTCCTCATTTTGTAACATTCCTTCACCCTCTTTCAGTCCCTTCTGACCCGCTACTTCTGTCTCCCTGTGCCCCTTCTCTATGCGCCACTATGGTCACAGTTCCTGGGACAATTAGGTCCCCTTTTCTGGCACAGGATCCAGGCCTAGCTTCATTGGTTCAGCCCTCATTTCAAATCAAGGTCACGAACTCAATGCCTCCAGGTGCATATTTCTATATACACATAATATATTTCCCTACCAGAGAGAAACCAAGGACAGTTCAAGAACAAATAACAATATGGAATCTAAGGGAAAAAAAAAAAGGTCATGAAGAACCTAGTGGCAAGATGGAAATAAAGACACAGACATACTAGAGAATGGACTTGAGGATATGGGGAGGGGGAAGGGTAAGCTGTGACAAAGTGAGAGAGTGGCATGGACATATATACACTACCAAACGTAAAATAGCTAGTGGGAAGCAGCCGCATAGCACAGGGAAATCAGCTCCGTGCTTTGTAACCACCTAGAGGGGTGGGATAGGGAGGGTGGGAGGGAGGGAGATGCAAGAGGGAAGAGATATGGGAACATATGTATATGTATAACTGATTCACTTTGTTATAAAGCAGAAACTAACACACCATTGTAAAGCAATTATACTCCAATAAAGATGTTAAAAAAAAAGAACAAATAACAAATGACACTTAACCTGTTGGGGATTAACAGGGAATGGTGAGGAGTGTGGCAAACTGAAAAATTACACCGCCTTCTAATGGGTACAGTGAAGTGTCAACATACAGGAATACAGACACAGGATTGGCAGAAAATCCTATTTTTCTACAGAAGTCAGAAATCAAGATTTTTTTCCCATAACAATATGGAAATGTTGTCTCCGTCTTTTCTTTTAAACAATATGCAAGCCAAACACAATATGCACATCTCAGCTCAGGCCCCCACCAAAACATATCCCTCTCCCTAGTGGACTTGCTAGGTCTAGCAAGGCCATCGCCTCACCTCCTGGCTTTTCTTGACTACTGACCCTCCCCATGATGCAGTTCTTCATTCTTGGACAGCTGCAATCCATATTGTTTCTGGGCATCCGGGGATTCTCCAGACTGCAACACCCCTACTGACAACACATCAGACCTCTTGACCTCACTGTCCCTGCATCATGGCCTCATTTCACATTAGTATTTCTGGGCTGCTTCCCTGCTGAATGCCCAGCTGAGGCCTGTCCCTCTTGACTGCATCCTTCCACTCCACCGTGGCATCAGCTCTTCACCGTCACTAGGACCCCTCTGCACTCAACTCCTCTTCATTCCCCTTGTGCAGCTGTTGGCAGTGCAGACCACATGAGCAACTTGTTCTCTGTCTCCTGTAACAGTCTGCTGGGTCGGAAGGCAAGGCCCTCGTCCTGGATCCCCTCACCTGGTTCTGGTTCTCTAGTTCTGATCCTGGGGCTGGGTATGTCGCTGGATATCACTGGGCACCATGAACTTGGTCCATTATTAATCCATCCCATCTCACTTCCACTGAGCCTTCTACTACTGTCCCACGGTGGCTCCTCTAAGTCCCAGGCTACACAGCGTCCCCACTGTCAGCAGACAATGAGGAGGAAGATGGCAATGATATGCAGGGGGCCGTCTATCGAGAGCCTGCATGTTTTGGGCACTTTGTAGTATTTCACTGAGTCAGCTCTTCCAATTAGATATCCCATTTATAGAGGCGGTAACTGACGTATCACTGGAAATACATAGATTGCTCAAAATCGGATGGCTAGTGTCCCAGACAAGGAACACATCTATGCCTACTTGGCTCCAAAGTCTCACATTTTACCCTCTAACCCACTGAACTGGTTCTGCCAGTCTCCTGCTCTCTCCCTGGATTCTCTCTCAGCCCCCCATGCTTTCTCTCCTCCCCTGTATCTCAGGAGGAACGGTGTCTCCTTTCTGGGGCTAATAGCCACACTCTGCCCATCATTGCCTCCTCTTTACTTGCTTCCCATCTTCTCATGGTTCTCGATTCTTTTTCAATTTCTCCCTCTCTACTCAACACTTCCCTGAGTCCCCTCCCACTGTCTGCTTCCCTGAGCTCCCTGTCCTGAAAAAGCTGTCACTTTATTTCCATAGCCCTCTCTGTTGCTTCTCCTCCTTTGTCAACATCAATCTAGCTAGTCCCTAAACCAATTCAAGCTAAAGTGTTAATGGATGATATCCCTTCTAAAGACTATATTTGTTTTATTAATGAAACCTCTGAAAATTTACCCACAGAAAGAACGACGTTAGGAGAAGAAAGTTTCAGGGACATGATTTTGAGTTGAGGGATGATAGACGAAATGAGTGGGACCTCGATGCCTCTTGTAATTATGGAAAAAAAGAGGGAACCCCTATGCTGGACCACTCATGATCCAAGATTCTTCCCAGGCATGCCCCAGATATTGATCTTCACAACAACCCATTCAAGGAAATTATTAAGAGCCCTGCTTTTCTGCTTGGGAAGCTAAGGCTCAGAGAGGTTAAGAAACTTGCGCAAAGTCACACAGCTAGATAGTAATATAGCTGGGATTTAAACCTGGGTCACTTGACTCCACAGCCCCTGATCTTATCATATGGCAAAACAATTTCACTGGGAAGCTAAAACATTGCAAAAGCTAAAACAGGCACACAGGACAGAGCACACCCACACCCCTCTCTCTCTTCTGAGTTCGTCCTCCCCAGGCCACCCTCAGAGGACAAATGATTGCCATTTGAGGACACGACTGGAGTTTGTATTCTCCTCCAGATTTCTATCTCCTCCTTTCCAGATACAAACCCTTCCACATGGTACCTAGTTCTTTAATTACCTGAAGCTGGAAAGATCCACGGGCAGGGGCCCAGGAGAATGTGGCTGGTGCGGTTCAATCTGAGAGGAGACAGAGGCCCTATGGGTTGTGTGGGTTAAAAGGCCCAGGTGAAATATTCCTTCCGAGGTAGTATTTGGACACATTTTAACTAGGCCTAACTCTTACAATCCTACTTGCTAAAAGGCTGACAAATGACCCCAGGGTTCATTTAGCCCATGTGATAGCTAAAATTACCAGGCCTAGTCAGGAATACCCTGAGAGAGCTTTTTTAATACCCAGATAGGAATTCAGCAGAATCTGTTTTCACACAGCCTGAAAAACAGAAAGTCAGAAATGTTCTGAGGTGTCAGTACATGTGTTTCGATACTAAAAAGCAGAAGCAGATCAGACAAGGAGTTGGAGCGTTCCTCTTTCAAGTTCATACGATAACATCTTCAGGTAAGACTGAGGATGCAATCACTGAAATAATTGCTGCTGAGAAGCCTGGGGCTATTAAAACAGAAGGAGAAGAAGAAATAAAACACTTTCAAGTGTATCAGCAAATTTTCAGGGCTGCCTGCTGCCTGGTCTTCCAGCTCAGCTCCAGCGCCTTTGTGTGAAGCTCCTTGTTAAGCAGGGCAACTACCCTAGCAAAGGAATCACGGTCAGAATTCCAGCTTCCACTGAAAGGTTATCAGCAGCTATTGTTTTGATGGCTCTCCGTGTGCAGTGTGTAGGGAGGAAACAGTCCTCTCCTTTATGGCACCAATTCATTAGAACGCATTGGCCCCTTTCCCGGGGCTCCTGAATGGTCTGCCATTTATGAAACGCCCTCTCTTCAAACTGTGCAAATCCCAAGTTAAGCATTTGAAGTTCCTGACCCCTTTTTCCTCTTCATTGTTCCCAGCTCTCTCTCTTCCACAATCTACTGAGCTGCCAGGCAGGAAAGACCCCTGTGAACCTAACGGCAGAAGCATCAGTCTCCCCAATCTTCCTCTTCCCCACCCCACCCCCCCCGCCACCAACCTGGTCTAACTGTTAGAAACAACCCAAAGCTCTTCTCTCTGCTCCCCCGCCCCCTCCCAGCCCGCTCCTGTCCCCATTCCCTTATTAAGGAAACAATGAACCGAACACACCAGGATATTCTGGTGCAGACAGTGATCTCTAGCAATAAATTACTTCCTCACTTAGTGACTTTTATGGGTCAGGGAAACCATATGGCCCATGCAGCCAGCTCCAGGTCAACTCCAGCAAAGTCAATGCTCATATGTCTCATCCTGATCATATTAAAAGACTGTGATGTGCCCAGTTCTAAAGTGTTTCATCACCCCTATTCCCACAACGCGTGCAATTCACTCTCGATGACCAAGCTGCCTTCCTTCCTCTCTCTCTTGTCCCCATTTCGTCTACTGACTCTCAGGCTTGGTTTGTGGTGTCTGGGTCTGCCTTTGCCAGCATCTTTCGGGGACAGCCTAGTGGAGGGGGATATTCCTTAGGGATTTATTGGCCTGACCGATGTGCTTTTCCACATCTCTATCCTGCCTTCTCTCCATCTTGGTGACAGAATTACATGGTATATGTTGCCTATGGCACAAATTTACCAAATTAAGCAGGGAAAGGCTGACCTGGGCCCACTCACCCCTGTTTCCACTTTTGTGCTATGGGGGTCTTGTGGGGGTCACTCCTTTGTGACACAGCATTGAGTAGGACATCACTTCCAAGCCCAGCATCACTCAGAATGCTCTGAGGCCGTGCGTCTCAAAGTGGTGGTGCAGATCTCCACTGGGTGGTAGTGAATGGTATATAGGGATGGGACTTGGGGGGTGGGGGGTATATGAAGCCACAGGATAAACCAGCCATTTCCTACTGACCTATCAGGTAGGGAGGGGAGGGCTGGAAGCAATTTAACTGGTAGGTAATTCAAAACATCTTCACATTAAAATAGGCTTGAATTGACCACAGACTGGAATGCAAAAAAAAAAAAAACTTCATAAGTTTAGACAAATTGATTTCTCATTGGCAGGAGGCCACTTTGGGCCATTGCCTTCCCCCAGACTCCCACCCTCAGGATAATTTTCCCTCCTCTGTTCCCAGAAGTATTTTGGTGAAAAGTATGAGAACTGTATTAAGTAGTGATTCTGAATGCTATTTACAAAAATAATAATAGTTATTAATTACTACTTCCACTGAGGTAATTTTTCTCCAGTGATATTTTCATTATATTTTGTGAATGGATTAATAATAATAATAATTAACTGCCTGCTATGTGGCTTCTCAAGGAAGGTATTATTATTCCACTTTACATTTTACAGATGAGTAAATTGAGATTCAGAGAAATTAAGTGTTTTGCCCAAAGTCTTTTCATTAGCTTCATTAGAAAAAGCAGGATATGAACCAGTTCTATCTGACCCCCAAAACTACTTCTTGCTGCAGTAGAAAAGAAAACAAACTTTAAAAAAAAAAAGAAGGACCCTTGAATATCCAAAAAGTTCAGTACTAGACACTGCAATCTACCATTTACTGGGCAGTGGCCATGTGCCAGACATTATTCTAAGCATTTTACATATCTCATTTCATCACAACAACTTTGGAAAGTAGGAACAAGTATTATATCCATTGCACAGATGAGGAAACTGAGGCAGAATGTTACATATCATGAGGAAAGGAACCATATCTGTCTTGTTCCCTCTTTTATCACAGCATTATCCTGGCATATAGTAGGCAATTGTTGAGTGAATTATTTGAATGTTGTAGTCACAAAATACCTAATACCATATTGTCTGTCTTGCTCATAATATGATTCCTAGTATCTAGCATAGTTTTGGCACATAGTATACATTAGCTGAATAAATAAACTAGATCTTATATTCATATAAGATTTAATTTACTATTAATATATTCAATGTGTGGTATCAACCTGTTTAGCATTCATCACATATGTAAGGAGATATAGTAATCAGGACTTTTGGGTTGCAAATGACAGAAACTGAGCACAAACTAACTTAAGATTAAAGAAAAAGAAGGGTGAAGAAAGGACAGAAGCAAGAAATGGACACATGTAACTATAAAGTACTGAGGTGGACTTCAGGTAGGACTGTATCCAGGACCAACAATAGCATCAAGACCATTTAAATGCACTTATCATTTAAATGTTCCTTTCATAGACTCTTCCATATGGTGGCAAGATGCTCTAGGTTATATCCTTCTTACAGCTAATACTCACAGAGAAAAGTCCCTCTTTCTGTTTAGTTATAGTACAAGTACCAGGAAGAACTCAGATTATACCAGCTGGAGTCACAAGTCCATCCCTGAACTGATCATGAAGCAAGGGGAATGGGTGCTCTGATTAGAGGGGCCTGGTTATATGCCCTTTTCTGGAAGGAAGAGAAGTCACTTTTCGTCCCAAACTACACGGAATAGGTTCTCTCTGAAAAACAAGTTTTGATTGTCAGATGAAGCACGGAAGGGAACCCCTGTTGGGCAAAAGCTCTGGCTGTCACAGTTCACTAGCAAGAAAAGGTCCGACTTCCTTTCATGGGATCTGAGGCCCCAGGAGTGAGACTCTTGAATCTACAGATTTCTTCCTATTACCCTCCTTCAGCCTGGGTCTGGGCTTCCAGGGGATGCAACCCTGAGTACTAAAGTACCTTTAGGCAAGCCCCTTTCTAGTCCCCTCCCAGCCCTAGACCTGCCCCCACCGACTCCCAAACAGAGCTCTTCCCTTAGTGTGCAATGCTGGTGTGTAATGCAATTGTACAGTGGGGGAGGGGTGACATCCTTCCAGCCCCTGGAGACCAGACCCTCCAACTCATGAGCTCATCTGTCCTACTCATGTCTGCACTCCATTCCCTGGCTTTCTGCTCTGGGTGCATACTGTCCCCTACTCCAATGCCATTTCTCAGCCCTTTATAATGGGCCTTCTGCTGCTACATGCCAAGTGTAAATCTAAGCATGCAAGCACGTCAATCATGGTCTGGCAATGGGGATGAAAGATGAACTCAATTCTCACTCATCATCACAAAATTGGTAATGTGTGCAGAGAAGTCAGGCCCATTTATGAGAGTCTATGATCTGTAACAGACTAAATGTCACATTTCCAAGTGCTCCTGCACAGCCGCCAAGAGGGGAGAAGAGTCCATGTCAGCACTGGGTTCTCTTCCCCATGCATGGATTCTGACAACCACAATAACAGTACTTCAATTGCACAACTTTTAAATGGGGAAAAGCAGGGCTTAATTTTACATTCAGTAGTGCAAGAAACTTCAAAGTTACTTCAAATCTCTGATGCAATCTCTTGACAAAGAAACTGCTTATCAGGGTTTACAATCTTGGCCCAGAGAGTTCAAAAGGATGGTACAGAGCATTCTATCCAGTGGTTGCAAACTGGCAGCCCCTCAGCTGATTATGATTCACAGACATGTTTTGTTGGGTTCTGGTAGTGCTTACAAATAAGGAAACTTTACCTTTTAAAAATCCAGAGTCCTCACTTATCTTGAAATTCAAAAGATCAGACAAATTAGGTGCATAATCCATCACGGTAGCCATCAGCTGAGACAGAAGTTGAAGCTGTTCCATATAAGCAGGTGGAAACTCACCAGTTCTCCACAGTCCCCACCTCTCCCTATTGGGTCCATTTACATTATCCACTGTCCCCCTCATAGGCATTGGCACCTGCAGCTCCTGACTGTCTAGACCTTTCATTTCACAGCAGATTCTAAGGAGGCCCAAAATAACTTGCCCAATTCAGACTGAAACTCTGTTTGTTGTTGTTGTTATTATTGTTTTTAACAATATGCCGGCTTTTCTTTCTTTTTTTAAAATTATCATACAGATTGACTTTTTTATACAGTTTTATGAATTTTAACACATGTATAGACTCATGTAATCGCTACCAAATCAGGACATAGAAAGAGTTCCATCACGCCCAAAAACTGTCTCATGCTACCCCTTTATTGTCACTCCCTCCTGCCACCCCTAACCCCTAGCAACCACTGATCTGTTCTCCATCATGACAGTTTTATCTTTCAAGTCTCTCAGAAAAGTGGGGTCATACATTATGTAACCTTTAATACAGGCTTCTTAGATGTGGCATAATGCCTGCGAGAGTCATTTGCGATTTTGGTGTATCAGTAGTTCATACCCGTTTATTCCTGAGTGATGTTCTTCTCTATAGATGTACCACAGTTTGTTTACAGACTGAATTTTTTTATTCAAAGTTCAGAGGGGTTTTTTGAGAGGTGGGACAGTGGGGTGCTGGCTCAACCTTGCTCCTGAGAGCTGAGTGAGTGCTAACTTTTCAGAAATTATGCCAGCTGACTGCTAAAGACAGCCATAAAAAGCTAAATTAAATTAAAAGTAAAGGTAACAAATACTCAAAACTCATCACTTTCTAATTATACTAGTACAGGTTACTATCCTCTAAGCCATGAGGTTGCTGCATCTATTGTAGCTGTATGGTGGGAAAGCTGTACAGTGATGTACAACGTCCTAACTTCGTGTTCAGTGACGTCATGTTGATGTCATTAAACCCATGATAATGGGACTATTTACGTCATGGAAATCTACAAGTGCTGCAGATCAGGGCCCCTTTCTTCCTTTCTTTCAGAGAGCAGTTGTCAAACATTTACTGGGACACCATGGGGCTAGGCTCTAAGAGCCAAGATCCTCCCTGCAGAAGATCCTCACCCATTTCCTCACCCACTGTCCTCACTTGTCCCCAACTCCCACCCCAGCTTTTCTTATGGATTCAAGTTGGATCAAAGCAAGTCCCCTTGGGGAAGGGATGGGGGTGCAGAGCTAGACGGTAAAACCTGACATACTACACTGGGCCTGAAAGCGGCCACAAGACAGTGCAGTGGGAAGCACCCTGAGCTGGAGGGAAGATGCCCGGGTATTGCTCTCCCCCATGGGAGCATGGAGCACGATTCTTTTTTCCTGCCTCCCCACATGGCAAGCATGAACCCCAGCTGGGAAGCGCTTCTACCCAACCCCACTCTTCGTCCAACTCCTCCCTGTACTGGATCTCTTCAATAATAGGAGGGAGGTAGTGAATCAGAGTTTTCAAATGGCCACCTGCAGGACCCCAGCTTCAAAGGCACGCCTCCCAGGGATCACCAGGGTGAGCAGGCAGGGATGAGGGGATGGGGCAGGGAGCCCTGGACCCCTCACTTCCTACTTCAGCTAAAGCCCCTTCACTTTTATACTCCACTTTAATGTTTTATAAATGACAGATCAACATAGATTTCCTTTGAAAAAAGGTTTCTGCTGATAAAAGAAAACTACAACTTTTTGAACATTCGTGTTTAACCCTGAAGCATCTCTCACCTGGACTACAGCAAAAGCCTCCTAAGTGGTCTCTCAGTTTCTACTCTTGCCACCTCCCCCTCCCCTTCCTCTCCCCTCCTCCTCCATCACACACACACACACACACACACACACACACACACACACACACACACAGCAGCCACAGTGATCCTGTTAAAATGCGAATCAGGTCATGCCACTTTTCTCCTCCAAACTCTGACAGCTTCTCTTAGTGATCAGGATAAAGTCTGAAATCTTTAACATGTCCCCAAGATTCCACAGGGTGTGGCCCCAAGCCCTCTCTCTGACGTCATTGTCTCTCACCCTCCGCACTTATCATACACCTGGCCCCCGGGCTGCTCCTCACAGGCGCCAAGCATGGTTCAAGCACACCTCGCCCACCCCGGGACATTTGCACATCTTTCTGGACTGCTCTTCCTCTGAGTACCCACATGGTTACTCCCTCAAAGATATGGCCAAATGTCACCATCAGTGAAGCTTTTCCAAATCCTCCTATCAAAACTGGTTCTTTTCACTATAACTCTCTCTCTCCTTAACCTAAAATATGTATTTTATGATTTAAAAACTAGGCCATGTTCATTTCAGAAACTGTAGAAAATATGAAAAAGTACAAATAAGACAATAAAAAGAATCCATTACCATAAACCCAGAGATAAACAATTAACATTTTGCTGCATTTCTTTCTAGTACTTTCCTTTCCCTTTCTTTTGGTTTTATTCTTTTTCAATGTTAATTGTGCACAGAGTGAAATAATCAACAAGATCTACAAAGCTTACTATAAGAAGCAACAGTTTCCTACCCTTCCACAGTCCCTACCCAAGGCAACCACTTTCAACAACTTTAACCATTGCCTACAAATCTATAAAAAAATAAAAAATAAGCAAAAGGGACCTAATTTAAGCTTAAAATCTTTTGCACAGAGAAGGAAACTATCAACAAAACAAAAAGACAACCTACATAATGGAAGAAAATATTTGCAAACAATGCAACCAAAAAGGAGTTAATATCCAGAAATGTACAAACAGCTTATACAACTCAATATCAAAAAAACCAAACAACCTAATCAAAAAATGGGCAGAAGACCTGAACAGACATTTTTCCAAAGAAGAGATACTGATGGCTAACAGGCACCTGAAAAGATGCTCAACACCACTAGATTTTCATTAGAGAAATGCAAATCAAAACCACAATGAGCTACCTCACACTGGTCAGAAGGGCTATCATCAAAAAGTGTACAAATAATAAATGCCGGAGAGGACATGGAGAAAAAGAAACCCTCATACACTGTTGATGGGAACGTTAAGTTGGTGCAGTCACTATGGAAAACAGTGTGGAGGTTCCCTAAAAAACTAAAAATAGAACTACCATATGGTCCAGCAATTCCACTCCTGGGTACACATCTGGAAAAAATGAAAACTCTAATTCAAAAAGATACATGCACCCTAATGTTCATAGCAGCACTGTTTACAATAGCCAAGACATGAAACAACCCAAGTGCCCATCAACAGACTTAAGAAGATATGGTGCATATATACAATGGAATATAACTCAGCCATAAAAAAGAAAGAAATATTGCCATTTGCAACAATGTGGATGGACCTAGAGAATATTATACTTAGTGAAGTAAGTCAGAGAAAGGTAAATACTATATGATATTACTTACATGTATAATCTAAAAAGCAATACAAATGAATGTATATAGCAAAACAGAAACAGACTCACGGACATAGAAAACAAATTTATGGTTACCAAAGGGGAGAGGGAGAGGAGGGAAGGACAAATTAGGAGTATGAGATTAACATATACAAACTACTATACATAAAGTAGATTAGCAACAAGGATTTACTGTATAGCACAGGGAATTATACCCAATGTCTTGTAATAACCTATAATGGAATATATCTGCAAAAAAACAGAATCACTATGTTGTACACCTGAAACTAACACAATATTGCAAATCAATTATACTTCAGTTTTTAAGAAGAAATACAAAAAAAAATTAATTAAGTAATTAATTAATTTAAAAATTTTTTAAAGAACACTTTCAGGCATTGTCTATTGATTTCCACTATGGAAGGCGAGGATTTAGTTTCTCTCTTCCCTCTGCCCTCACCACACAGCCACTTACTTTCTATCCTTCTTTCCCCCTAATATATAGTACTTAGGGATAGGCCAACATTGAGTGTTATATAACTATGCGAATGTTATGAATCATATAGTATTATATTATTACGTTTTCTTTCCAATTATTTCTGTTTTTCCTTGAGTTACTAATTGTATAGTTTCCTGTTTTGTTTCTTTTGTTCTGTTTGCATCCGTCATAAAAACCATACTTCACCAGTTGCCTGTTTCTTGAAGCACTCTCTTCCCTTTGCCTTCTGACGTGGTCCAATATAAAATGGTTTCCCCGTGTATCTGGGACACTGCTGACTTCTTGGAATTTCTCTTCACCATCATCCTAGGTATCTTCTGGTTCCTGACCCTGACATCTTTATTTTTCTTGGTTTACTCTCTTGTTTTGGGGGAGCACGTGCTGCATAAAGCTTCCTAAGAAAGACTGCATAGAAGACACATTTTTTTCAAGAATCTGTACCTCAGAAAATGTTTCTGTTCTATCCTCACAACTCATAGATAATTTGGAAGTAGAATTTTAGATCAGAAATCATTTTTCTTCAGAATTTTGAAAGCATTGCAGCACCACTGTCTTCCAGCTCCTGAGGTTTCTCAATAGAAACCATTCTGATTAATGGCCCTTTGTGAGTGATGTATTTTTGCTGTCTGGAACGTTTCAAGCCCTTTCTCTGGCTTAGTGTTCTGAAATTTCATGATGATGTAAGTGTGGGACTCTTTTCACCCATTGTGCAGTTGTGATGGGCACTTGGTGGCCTTTTCAATCTGGAAACTGGCATTTTTCAATTCTAGGAATTTCTATTAAATTCTTTCTTTGAGGGCTTCCCTGGTGGCGCAGTGGTTGAGAATCTGCCTGCCAATGCAGGACACACGGGTTCGAGCCCTGGTCTGGGAGGATCCCACATGCCGCGGAGCGGCTGGGCCCGTGAGCCACAATTACTGAGCCTGCGCGTCTGGAGCCTGTGCTCCGCAACAAGAGAGGCCGCAACAGTGAGAGGCCCGCGCACCGCGATGAAGAGTGGCCCCCGCTTGCCACAACTAGAGAAAGCCCTCGCACAGAAACGAAGACCCAACACAGCCAAAAATAAATAAATAAATAAATAAAGTAAACAATGCATTTAAAAAAAAATACATTAAAAAAAAAAAATTCTTTCTTTGACAATCCCCCTCTCCCTTTGTTGTCTTTTTTCTCTCTTTCTGAAATCCCTATTATATGGACCTCCTGGGCCACTCCTCTAATTTTGTCATCTTTTCTCCCTAATTTATCCACCTCTGTCTTTTTATTCTACTTTTTATATTCTAAATTTCCAACAGCTCTTTTTTTCTCTGAATGTTACCTTTTTTATATACAGCATGCTGTTCTTATTTCAGGATTGCAATATATTTTATCTCTTTGAATATTCAATGAGAATTTTCGCCCTCTTTCTGCCTCTCTCTTACAGGTTTTCTTCTCCCTACATAGTCTGTTTTCTCCAAGCTGCTTTTTTCTGTGCATTTGGCTTTTGTTTGGTCTTTCTTATTAGAACGCTTCCTCAGATGTCTGGTAATCCTTGGCCATCTGCTCCTCTGAGGAGCAGGGAACCAAAATGCTGATTGGTAGCTCTGAGTACACAGGTGGGGATTGCTGACTGGAGGGTTGCACTACATGCTGTGATCAAGCTGCACGCTTTGGTTGGCAAACTCCACTATCGATATCTTTAGGTCTCTCTCTCTCTCTTTTGAGATGGTCAGACTCTCCAGAGAACATTTCTCCAAACTCCTGCTGGAGGGCATAGGCCTGGCTGCCATCATTCATGGGGAAAGGGGGCCTCAGTACCCAGTACACATACACTCACTTAATCCCCCATTTGTGTCCAGGTAGTCTGCCATCCTCTGCTGGGCGGGCAGTCTTCTCCAGGGACTAGAGCCCCACTCTTCCGCCAGAGGTGCCTGGCTCTTCTCTGTGGAGAAAAGGAGAGGTTCTGGAGAGCCGACACTAAACTGATCCTCTTTATCTTCTGTCTTCTACACACACACACACACACACACACACACACACACTCCCCATTCCAGATTCCCCTGACACACCCACTGCCAAAACTCTGGGAGGTGGTTAGTGTAAATCAGGTGGGTCCTCAGCTTTCTCCTCTGCCCATGGAGGACGCGGTTTCCACAAGTTTGCTTTCCATCTCCCACACTTGGTCCTGTCATCTCCTCTCCCCTTTTCCTCATCCATGAGTATCTATGCCCTTAAAAAGTGCCTTTATTTCATTCTGAGGGGTCTCAGGAGGGAGTAAAAGTAGATATGTGTTTTCAATCTATGTGTTTTTATCCAGGAGCCCATAGTTGCTATCTGCTTAATTGTTTACTATCTTCTCTCACTAGAATATGAGCTCCATGATGGCAAAGACTGGAATGTTTTGGTCACCCCTATATACTCAGCTCCCAGAAGAGTGTCTGGCACATACTAAGTGCTCAATAAGTGTTGATGAATAAATGGATAGAGGTAAGAAGGAAAGAAGATTCCTCCAGTTCTATTTCTATTTTGTAAGTTTTTACTCCCTTTCCCAAATTTATTCTAACTTTCCTTTTCTTCAGCTACGTCCCTTTTTTCCCAAAGACTTCCCACTTCACTGTTTACCAAGCTTTATTCTTTCCTGGCAATTTTTTCTTTCTCCTGGCTCACTCCCAACTTTCCTCTCTTTCTACTACCTGGCATTGACTTCAGTCTCAATTTCCATGAAGGAGATTGTATTTTCACCCAGTAAAGCACACCCATTACATTTGTAGGCGCTGGAGAAATACAAAGAGAGAATACTTGGTTCCTACCTTCTCTGGAAAAACACAATTTAACTAACTAACTTAACTAACTAACTAACTTAACTAATTTAACTAACTTGATTAGTTAGTTAAACTTGATTATTGTTAAAACACAATTTAACTAACTAACTTGATTTTAAAAATCAAGATTTCTATTAAGACACTAATTCAGGCTAGGTTTAAAAAAAGAAACATCAAATTACCAGAGTGTCAGGAGCAGGTGGATTAATAAGAAAAGGCCTGGGGGTGGGGAATTTGAGGGATTATTGGAAGGGACAGAGGACTACGCTTCTAGACAAAGAAAAGCCAAATTAACACTCACAGTGCTCACAGTCACCCTTATCCTTCCAACCCCTCCTCTCCTGCATCCCCTGGTTAAAGCCAGGGCTAAACTGGAAAAGAAGAAAATTGTTCATTTTTCTCTCATTAATAAGATATTTATTGAATTTCTAGTATGTTCCAGCCCTAGGTAAGCAAATCAGACATGGCATCTGCTCTTTTGAAGTTAGAGCCTAGTGGGAGATTCAGATCACAAACAAGTAAAAAACAAAAGTAAATAGTATAAACGGTAGCAGGTGCTCTGAGGGAAGTGCATAGTGTTCAGTAATAGAAGATAACAAAGGGGACTTCCTTAGATGGGGTGGGCAGTGAAGGCTCCTCTGAAAAAGTGTGATGGACTTTTGTTGTTGCTGTTGTTGTATTCCTAAAAAAAATTTCCCACTTTTCCCAGCAAAAGCACTCTTTATCATCTGGAAATTTCAACTCTCCCCCATATGAAGCCATGCTGTTAGATCATGTGGGGTCCCACCCTCAGCTCCAAGTAAAGGTCCTGATTGGCTTAAGTGAGTCTATTCCCTCCCCCTACCTTCATGTCCCTCCCAAGGTGATTGGTTTAGACATGGGCATGTGATGCAGTTTAGGCCAATGAGGGAGAATGAATCCCTGGACTTGAGCAGAAACCACCAGAAGAGACCCTCTCTCTACACTGGACATTGTGGAATGAGGATGTAAGTTCGGAACAGTGACAGCCATTTTGTGATCATGAGGAAAGAGCACCTGTACGGTAAATGAGAGAAACAGGGTCCTCAGTGACATAGATCAAGCCTTTCTTGAAGAGAGAACTATTTCTGGACTTATTAGATATAGGAGCCAGGAAATTCCCTTTATTATTTGGAATGGTATGAGTGGGATTTTCTGACTTGCAATCAAAACAAAATAATTGTAACTGCTAGAGAAGTGACATTTAAGCTAAAAACTGAGAACTAACCAAAGGAGAAGAGGATGTAGGAGCATTCCAGGCCCAGGAACCAGCCCTGAGAAAGTGCTGGGGAAAGAAAAATCTTAGTGTGTTCGGGGAACTAAGTGGAGGCCAGTGTGGGAGCCACAGGATAAGAGGGTGAACTGAAGCCAGATTGGCAGGCAGGGGGTCATGGGAAGGAATTCGGATGTTTGGATTTTATTCTAAGGAAATAGGAAACCCAATTCTGATTCATGTCTCATAATGAAGTGGTTGCTGAGTGGAGAATGGATAGGACAGGGGCATGAATGGGAGAGGAGTATTAGAATGAGTCTATGTGATTGCCCAGGCAAGAGAAGGTGGCTTCTTAGGCGAAGGTGGTGGTGGTGGTGGGAATGTGAACATAACGAGAAACTAGATAGTTCTTTAGTCATTTCTTTAATTTATTTGTACATTTATTTATTCAACCACAGATATGAAGAGTCTCTGTGTACCACTGTGTTAAAGCTCAGGACCCTAACATGAAAGTATACTTTCTCTATCCAGAAAGAGATTTCTATCTAAAGGGAAACAGCCAGGCAAATGATTATAATAATATAAAAAGAGCTGTGATGGAGGTAACTGCAAGATGCAGTGGGGCCATTGGAGAAGAAACCACTAAGTTGGCCTGGGAAATTCAGGGATGGCTTCTTAGAATAAATACAGACTTGGGTTTGAGGAGTTTGCCACGTCAGCAAGGAGGATATTCTAGGCAGAGTAGAATGTCTCAGTAGAAAGACATGGAGGCTTTAAAAGAGTTGTACTCAGGGGAAAAGTAGTCAGATATTACCAGTGCTCCAATTGCAAAGAGGGACCATGGTAGAAACAGTAGTAATCACCAAACATTCCCTGCATTTCCCATCCCCCTTGCAGTTAAGTGACAAACTCTGAGCTGAAGCTCAGAAGAGCTCAAGCCCACCTTCCGGCTCTCTCTTCCTCCTCCATGGCAATCTTGGAGGAAACCTGGTGAAATGGAAAAATCATGTGTCAAAGAAGCGTGGATCTCTGAGTTACCGCATGGAGAACAGGTCTTCTGGAGAGTCACCCAAACTTGCAACAGACCTTGTGTAAATAAGAAATAAACCTTTGTTGTGTTAAGCCACTGAGATTTTGGAGTTGTTTGCTAATATATCATAACTTAGCACGACTAATATACAGAGTGATGGGGATAAGACTTGACAGAAGGACAGGGGCCAGACCACAGAGAGACTTGTCTGCCAGGTGCCTTGCTCAAAGATTGGACTTTATCTTGTAGGGATTTAAGAATCACCAAAGAATAGAGATGAGTATGAGACCATTCTGGCAGCAGTGGGATGGATGGATGAAGGGATGGATGGATGAATGGATGAATACTTGGATTTGGGGCTTGAGGGGTAGAAGTAGTTCTTAAAAGCAGAGAAATTAGAAAAGAGGGGTTGAAATAGTGCAGGAGAAAGATGATGACAGCATGAACTAAGGCAATGGTACCAGTACAGAAAGGAGTGTGTAATTTTGACAGATATTTTAGGAGGGAAAATGCAGAGAGAGTGTGAATTACTGACTATTCATGGGGCACAGAGTGAGAGGAAACAAAGGAGGGAAGTTTTGAGTCCCTTAAGCCCCTACTTCCTTAGCCCTGATATAAACAACCTTAATCACTATGGGTCCAGCCGCTGTCGGCATCCAGAGAGGACTGGAAAGAAGAGCTGAAGGAGAAGGCTTAGTGGCTTCATGGCAAATGGAAACACATTGGCCATAAGTCAGAGGAGCCAGGGGACCAGGTCTGGTCGCTCTGACTTGGATTGGTTCATTGTACTTCTCTAGACTTCAGTTTCCTCATATGTAAAATGAAGTCATCAGATTTAAAGATCTCCAAGTTCTCTTTCCATTTTAATGCCATAACTCTCAAAAAGGAAACAGAGGAACAGGGGAAAGGAGAGAAGGGGAAGAGGGGAATAAGACAGGTGAGGAGTTCAGCTAGGACCAACAAGGAAAGAAAGGAAGAAAAGAGAAAAGACCAGGTGTGGTTGCTCAAAACGGGATTCTCAGAGCCTCGGTTACCCCAGCAACCCATCTGTTCATCTCTACCAACGTTAAGTTACATGGTGTGGATTTTGTCTCAGCTAACATGTCATTGTTTTTGCTCATTGAATTTGTATTTTTAGTTGTGACTATTATGATTATCCTTAATTGACAAAAAAAAAAAGTATCAATGGCTCAAAAGTGGTGATGATGAAAATACTCGTGTAAATACCATAACTCAGGATAACATCTTAAATGTAAAGAACAGATTTAAGGACAAATGAAGAGAGGTGACCCAGTAAGTGCTGGGAGAAGTGAGAATATGACTATGATGATCAAGTTAAGAGAAATCTAAGTCTGTAAGTCAAGGATAGGAAAGACCAGCAAAATCTGAAAACTGAATTGTATTTGACTGGTGATATATTTCCTTCTGGGCCTCCAGGGTGGCATCCTTTATAAAAATGTTTTCCAATAACAGTAGGAAGCCATGAAAGCTTCAGTGTTATTTTCAAACTTCTCTGATAGAGCAATAAAGTTTTTCCAGAACAAGTGCAAACACTGTAAGTGTTTCCCAATATACAACTGATAAATTGCTCAAGGTGATGGAGTAACCAAAACTACAGAGGCATCATAAAGGATGCACTCCTCATAGAAAAATAGGTATACACCACACTATTGCCAAGAAGTTTATAAAACAGCTACAAAGGGAATGATAAATATTATGTTTGGAAAGAGAGCAAAACAATCAGGAAAATTTCTTTGTCAAAGAACATTGGTAAATGTTGCAAAATGTCAACCGTATATAATGTGGGAGAAAGGTGGTATCATGTCTGTGCAGACATTTCACTTTATATGTGGACAAAATTCAGTTCTGGTGTGGGGTACTTGTATGCAAGACAAGTACTTGATGATTTCCTCCCCCCCAAAATCTTTTTTAAAAACAGCTTTAGGGCTTCCCTGGTGGCGCAGTGGTTGAGAATCTGCCTGCCAATGCAGGGGACACGGGTTCGAGCCCTGGTCTGGGAAGATCCCACATGCCGCGGAGCAACTGGGCCCGTGAGCCACAATTGCTGAGCCTGCGCGTCTGGAGCCTGTGCTCCGCAACAAGAGAGGCCGCGATAGTGAGAGGCCCGCGCACCGCGATGAAGAGTGGCCCCCGCTTGCCGCAACTAGAGAAAGCCCTAGCACAGGAACGAAGACCCAACACAGCCATAAATAAATTAAAAAAAAAAAAAAATTTAAAAACAGCTTTATTGAGATATGATCCATATTCCGTACAATTGGCCCACTTACGGTATACAAAGTAATTGGTTTTTGGTATATTATGGTATATTTGCTATATTATGGTATATTTGGCATATTACAGGTTTTAAAAATTGTGATAAAATATATATAACATAAAACTTGCCATTTTAACCATTTTAGGCATACAATGCAGTGGCATTAAATACATTTACAATGTTGTGCAACATCACCACTATCTGCAAGACTCTTTTTTTACTGAGATATAATCAACTTGATGACTGTCCCTCTACTAGAATCCACAAGCTATTTTTCAGAAGGTATATACATCTCACTGAAGATAGCACCACCTTGTTCCAGAAACCTAAGGGTCTATACTGTAACTGTCCTACTGCCATAAACTCCACAAGGGATCTTTTCCCACCACTGATACCACCGGTACCATGGGGCCTACCTGGTCATATAGCCCAAGCCTGTAACTGCTGCAGAGCTCTTTCCTGCTCTGGGCACCAGTCAAAGCCGACAGCCTTGCATAACACCTACTACATGAACGAGATCCGTACCCCCAGGTTCGGAACATGCAGACTCCAGAATCAGAAGAAGCCAACCAGGAGTTGTGCATCGTGCTTCCTTCCTGGAGGTGGAAGGCTTATGATGTAATCATTTGTCCTTTACTTTTGAGGGGTTATCCTGACATGCCCCAGAGTAGGAGCCCCTAAATATGTTACTGATGTGTTGGGTCCCTGAATCTTTGGAGGGTTTAGCTCCCATCTTGGAAGTGTGTATGTTTTATCAAGGTAAGTTTTACCTAATCTGACTAGCATATCATTGATATAGTGGTCCAAAGTGATATTCCATGGGATGTCCAGATAATGTAGACTATTTTATGACAGAGGGCAGGAGCATTAACTGGGACAAAACCACAAATGAATATTCTTGTCCTTTCCAAGTCAATGCAAGCTATTTCTGATCCTCTTCCCTAATAGGGTTGGAAAAGAAAGCCTTAGCCAGAGCAATGATCACATATCATATACCTGAGGCCATGCTAATCTGTTCAATAAAGAAATTGCATTTGGGGCTACTAATTGGTTAAGTTTACAGTGGTCCACTGTCATTTTTCAGGATCCATCTGCTGTGTTCAGGTGCCAGATTGGTGTATTAAATGTGATAAGATGGGGACCACCACCTGGTATCTTTAAGGGTGGTACTAATATCTGCTATTACCCCCAGAATGTAATATTATGTTTAATTTCCTATCTTGTTGGTGGGCAGGGTGAAGAGAGGCCGTTTCAGGACCTTACATTTGACCTTTCCACAACCACATCTCTTCACCCACAGGCCAAGAAGCCGGTGTGGTGTTGTGCCGATTACCAAGTATCTCTATTCCAATTGCACACTCAGGGACTGGGGAAATGATCGCTGGAAATGATCCAGTGAAGACACTGTGAGCCAGGCGGGATCCAGGACGCCATTTATCACCTAGCTCTCACATACCCCCACTCTAAAAGGGGACCCACGATGATGCTTCAGGTCTCCAGGTATCAATGGCAACTCTGTGTTCAACAGTCCTTGAAAATGTTTGGATATTTCCCTTTTCCCAGTGTAAAGCTACCAGAGTAAGTGGCCATAGGTCCCTCTGGGGAAGGACTGGGAGAATTCATTCCTGAACACATGGAGTTGTTTCGGGATCCTTCCTCCTGGGGACCTGAACTCTCCCTCACTAGATGTGTTGTTGGTTTAAAAATTGACTCGTGTCCAGAAATTGGGCAAGGGATCATGAATTTTTATTGGAACCATGACTCTCAGCCTCCTGATCACCCACGCATGATTTCTTTAGAGCAGTACACTTATGAGCTGCCCATCTAATATTTTTCCCCTAAGAATACTGAGTTCTATTAACTACCTCTACAACCACCTATGGGTCAGGCCCCCTTAGACACCATTCGAACTTGATGCTCATTACAATAATTGTCTCCACCTGGCTTCTGACAGTAACACACTGTCAATGGCCTCTCCTGTTTGGGGTTCCTTTGATCCCTAGTATCATCTGTGAACCCAGTTCTGTAAGAGCATCTCCTGCTGTCAGGCCGGGGATACAGAACACAAGCACCACTGAGCTTCTAAGTGTTGCTGGTGCCCTCTCTCCAGCACATTCCTTATTGCTTTGGTCAATGGTGTGTCCTCCGGGCCCTTTCATAGAGCACAGTCATCTTGTGGGATTTTGACCCTTACATAGTACATCCACTCTCATGGGCCCACTTCTCTGAGCCTTTTCATTTCTTCTTCCACCATCTGCCACAGCAAATCTGTCATTTCTGCTCCAGTTAGTGTAGATCACCACTTTTTCCATGCTTCTAAGAGCCATCCTAGCAGCGTGTTTGTACCATTTCCTGGGGGTCTTTACCAGAGTATTAAGTCCTGTACCTCAGAAGAGTGCTCTCATATCAATAAACTCTCATTTATCAAATGTATGTTCTGCCCTTCCCAGCCCTGCATCCTCAGAATCCAATCTTCTCCTGGGTTCTGCTGGTACAAGTTGGCTAGGTCCTGTGGTTCCTTCCATGATCAGGTCCTCACATCCTAAGCTGGATTATGTTGTGACTGAGCCCTAGTCATTGGCTTAACGGACAGAAAAAGAGGGGAAGGAAGAGATGCATGTTGCCTTAACAAGGAGAGGTCTCTCCATCATCTTCAGGCAAGTGGGAAGCATCAGTCCCTCACAGGGAGATGTGGGCCACCTGCGCAGATTCAGAGGGTATGAATCCCGGATTCAAGATATTTGGATGCAGGAACCCAGATGTTCCCCAGCCCATATCTCAGGGTCCCATTCTTTCCCAACCAAGGCCTTAACCTTGTAACTTTGGGGAGTTTAACTTTCTGTAGAGCTCAGTTACTCTTACAATTAAATCCAAATCCTGAGCCTGATCCTCAACTTTCTCTCCTGCTGAAGATGATGAAGGCCTCTTTGTATGCTACCAAGGAGGCCCTCTGGACTCACCTTTAGATTTTTAACTGTCAGTTAATCACTCTCAGACTTGAGTTCTTTTTCCAGACTGGAGTTATTACTTATAACCACCAAACTTCACTGTCCTTAAAGTGACCACTTCCCCCATATTTCTCAAAAGCCTAATACAATGCGTGAGCCACCACATTGTCTCCCACCTGTGTATCATCACTGCTCCCCATTGGTAAGAGTGTTAATTATTGTGTTGCCATATCGAGCCAGGGCCTATCTGTGCTCCAGCTACCACCAGTGATGGGGTTGTCATTGCCACCAGGCAGCACGTGCTCTAGACCCAAACTCCCACCCAGTGACTGCTTCCTCCTATCTCTTCTGACACCAGCTATCACAGGTTGGATTCCCCAGGAAGAAGGTTTAAGACAGATGTTAACATGCAGGACATTTCTTATAAGACTTACTCTTAGAATCAATACTTATGAAAAAGAGAGAAAGGAAGCAGGATTGGGCAGAGGGAGAATTTGAGCTGTGATCCAGTCCTAAGTCAACCCCATGGAGAGTTCTGAGACTGGGACAACACTTCAGAGTTGTCCCAAGATGGGGTGAGGGGGTGGGACCTGTCCATACCCCCACTGATCAGTCAGCCCCTGGAAGGAGACATGACCTTGGGTGAGGCATTTTTCTTCAGCAGAAGCATCTCTCGAAGAGGGCTGTAGGCTGAGAGTTGTCTTCCAATTGCACTCCCAGGAACTGGGAGGGGTGGGGGATAGGGAACGAGTCTTTCACTCCTGGAGGGGGATCTGGGTGGTGGACATCACAGTGCTCACAGCAAAGAAAATGGTGAAAATTAAAAACATGATGAAATTGCAGTCACTGATAGATAATGACACTGACAGATACTGATAGACACTGATTGTCACTGATACGTAATATTGGCTATTCATGAGGAAGAAGATTTGAAATGAGAGATGAGATAAAAAGAATGTCTTCATGGATGGACCTTGAGGACTACACTAAGTGAAATAAGTCAGCGAGAGAGAGAGACAAATACTGTATGATTTCTCTTATATGCGGAATCTAAAAAAAAAGTTTTTCTAATTTTAAACCAAGCTCATAAATACAGAGGACAGACTGGTAGTTGCCAGAGGCAGGGGATGGGGGTGGGGAGTAATTTAACTAAAGTAAAACTAAAATAAATAAATACATAAAAATAAATAGTAATTTCTTCATGACCATTTCTATGAGTTCAAGTGTCTTGCTATAGAGCATATCTCACTGATACATTCAGTATCTTGGACAGCCTGAACCTGCATGGTCATGTGAAGGATAAGATATCCAGATATTTTTTAAGACTGAACCATAGTATAAAGAGTTCAAAAATGCAGAACAAAAAAACCTGATTTGTTGCCAGCATTTAATGGCTTTCCTCACTCATTGGAAAACAAAACCTATCGTGTATTATTTAAATATTTAAAAACACACCTGAATGTGGCAATATGACATAAATACTTTTCAGAGCCAAATGGAACCCAAGAATAGACTAGGGATCTATTTGATGTTATCTCCTGATTTCACCATCCAACTGTCCCACATTTGAGTGTGATAAGCTCATTCATTGAGCATCTGACAAACATCAGATGCACTCTTCAGAAAGAGCCTTCATCATAATTTTTGGGTCTGTGTGTGATTGAAATATCCAGAGGCAAATAATATGGGCCTTTCCCCAAACCTTCATAATTGTAAGATATGGTTTTCTAGTTTAATAACATAGGAAAATAAATTAAAATATAAGAAAAGAAATAAGAAAGGATGAAAGAAGCAGAGTAAGTAAAGAAAGCGACTTGGTGCAGCTCAGATCAATGACTCAAGTGGTTGATACAAACAGATTATAGATGTCTTAAGGGGAGATTGCCAGCAACATCATCTATCTCAATGCAATGAGACAATTATCATATGATTTTTAACATATTGTTTTATTTTTATTTTATAATGAGGACAATTTTGTAGTCAATTTGTTATAATTTACCTAAATTGGCAGATAAGGGTCTGACACCCCCATCAGTGTGCACGTGTACACACACACACACACACACACAAACTGGTGATCTTCCAACTTCATGTCCTCAATTCTTCCAGGGGGTAATGACAGAAGGACGGCCAGCAAAGAAAAGGACCTGGAGCAGGCACTTGTTTCATCCATCTTATTATGCTTTGTGCTGACTCCATATCTTAATTACCTCCTCCCAAATACCTTACCAACCCAGCCTAAATCGTCCCTTTGTATGAGACAGTATATATCTGATGCCCAATAATAACTTCTTTGTTCTGGCCTCCCCCTGCCCAGTACAATTCCATTTATTATCTAACCTTACTTAGGCATTTTCAGCATTCTTTTCATGTTCCTCCACACACATTTTCTAAAAAGCCAGCTGTGCAATTTAGACCATCCCTGGAGATTATTGACCAGTTGGGTTTGCATTTATGAGCACATAACTGAAGCTGACATGGCCTTTACCAGAATTAATAGCTCTTGGAACAATTTGCTTTCACAGCATTTTACAAACAGCTTCATAATATATCTAAGGGTAAGGCAGGTGTTAATTAGTGTCGCTAATAGCTAAGTATTCAGAGGTGAAATAATTAAGTGGCTGGACCAATAGGAGCAAGAGGTGGAAGGTGAAGTTGGAGTCTGTGCAGGTTCAAGGTGGTAGAAGTTTCCATCTGTCATTGGGGAGTTGTTCTCTGCTGAGATGAGTCTTCTGCTAGTGCTGACCAGGACTTACTGCCGGCACACTCGGTTTGTATGCATGCAATATTATTTTGAAACACCCGGTGCTTCTTTCTTCACACTCCCTCTCTTTAGTTTCTCCTCTTATTCAATTTTGGTTACTCTATTTTACAAGCAAAGCAGCTGTCCATATGGGGAAGAGGCGCACCATTCAGATTCACGGTTTACACTTTGCTAAATGTAAGCCTGCCTAATCCTTTCATATCATTGGATTACTCTCCCCGAGCGAATTTTCCCAGCTTTCATCATGAGAAATCGGCTCTCGGCCAAGAAACCACTCATCCCAGCTCAGGTCCACCTGGCCTTTCCCAATTGTCAATTCCTCCATCTTTGGCCATGAAAAGGGCTTTCAGACTGAATATTTGCACAACCATTTCTGAAAGCCAAACACAAAATCTTTGTTCCACAGAATCACTAATCTCTACATAGGATTCTTCTCTGAATTATTATCAAGCAAAGAAAGAAAGAAAGCTTTTGATCGTTGGGTCAGTTTTCTCTTAATATCATCTAATTAGATAAAAATAAATGTATTTAAAGTTTAAATTATAACCAAGGTCAGACTGGAGGATTTCAAGAAGAAAATATACCTCTTAGTATTAGTATTAGGTGGCTGCATTTGGAAGGTAGGTTAAGAAAGCCATCCTAAAATTCCTAAACGCTCCATAAATGCTCCATCAATTAAACTTTTAATGGATTTTTAAAAAATATTCATGGTTATTTGCTACCTAATTCCCTCCACAGGTCCGAAGAAGGAGACCTTCTTGGGTTTCAGAGGGAAAGGGTTCTTTGTGTGACTGCAAAACAGAACAAGGGGTTTGATTCACACACACTCCTCTGTCAATCACGTCTGAAATTCTGAGCATGTGTAAACTCTCTCACGGAGACAGCACAATAGCACCTTGCCATTCGATCGCTGATTTTCATCCCTCCTGGGCTAAACTTTAACAACTGTAAGCAAGCAATTGAGGGGAGGGGGGAGGTTTGATGGAGCCCCTTTCCAACTCAGGTACTCAATGGGATTTCAGGACCTAAGAGCCACCTTCATTTCACAGGCAAGCACCCATACATCCACCCTGAACACTAAATCTCATTAAACTATTATGAAAAAAGTTCTTCTGTACATTTTCCATTTTTTACACAAAACTTTCAGGAGTCTGAGTGAATTCAGCATTCGAGACGTTAAATGTACACGCAAGAGCAATACGCTTGGTGGGCTTCCTTTATGCTATTTTACTGATTTCCTTGAGCCCAAGCAGTCAAAAGTGGGAAGACAGAAAAAAATGTATTTTCAGTGGCTCAGGGCTTCTCTTGCACGTTTTCTGTCCTTTCCATTGCTTTCCAGAGCTGCCACAGCCAAAGGAGGTTGGGGAGCAGTAAGGGGGAGGCTGTGGGCAGAGGGGCACTTTATCCAAATATGGTAATGATGTTAGGCAGAGCACTCGCCTTTCACAATCCCTTTCCTCTAATCTTCCTGATGACAGGGGCCAGGAAGGTCTTGCAACCCACTCTCCGAAGATGGCACCTCTGGTTTAAATAAAATAGTCCATAAGAGCATGGAACTTGGAAGAGAAGAACTAGAAAATATCTTGCTATATGGTTGACTGACAATACATCTATTTTAAAGTAAGTTCCTTCAAGGCAAAGGACCATATTTTCTATGAAGAGTAGAGGGTAACATCTCACAAATAGTAAATGTTGATAAGAAACTCAACAGGAACTCAGCTCCCATTCATAGAAGTCTGTGTGCCATGATATGTACTCACACTCCCAAGTTTCACTTTGCATTTCTGGTTCATCAAACCCTCAGACACAGGGTTGAAAGTCAAAGTGAAACGCCCCACGAAGAAAACCACACTGATTTTTACCTGCTTTAATGTCAATGTTTTGAGAAACTAACATGAAATCAGTCCAGTGCACTCTACACTCACCTTTTGGGGCATATAAAATGCCTCCAGTGAAGAGTCGCAAATTTGACTTGCCACAAAAATGTTCACCAGTGAGAGGGGTTTTAGTTAAATCCAAAGGCTTCACAATGATTTTTAAATGTTTTTAAAGACCCCTGCTTGAATGTCTCAATTCAGTCAAGTATTTAACGGTTGAAAGAGGAAAAACAAGGCACTTCTAAATTTCAGCCTGTGGTAAGTGCTTTGTGAAAACCTGAATCCCTCAAAATAAACGCCAAAAGTAACTATGCAAATTTCTTCATTAACACACATACAATAACATGGTCAAACCAAAGAGAGAGAAAGAGAAAGGGCTCTCAGAGTGAAGACAGATGGGAAAGAAAAAGGAAGAAAGTTGGAGGGGAAAAAAAAGATCCAAAGATGAATTTCTTTTTCACCCATTTCTGGATCAGGTAGAATTTTTACCTATTATTACCAGAAGAGGTCTGGTCTGAAGTGCTCAAATTAGACCTGGAGTCGAATTGGTCTGTCCAGTTTACCTGGGGCTGAATTTAGTCAGTTTACCTGGGGCCATCATCTTATGTGCATAGCGACTCAGGTGCTTTTCTGTCTGTGTCTCTGAAAGGATATGACAGGGGCCAGCCCAGTTTCTGTAAGGCCTCGGGGAAGCTGAGAGTCAAATGGACGAAGTAGGAAGGAAGCCAAGATCCTACTGCTGGGAATGTGCAAACAGCAGAGCCGGAGTGGCTGAGTCAAGGACCTGTCACGGTCACAGAGCCCAGCTGGTCGGAGGCAATTCCTAGAAGATTGTCTAATGGGAGCACTTGAGGGCTTTATTATCGTCTTTTTTAAAAAGAAAATGATAACCCTGGGCTTTAGTTTGCTGTCTTCACTGATAAAATTCAAAGAGCCCCAAGTGGGAAATCCTCAGAGGTTGGGATGAGGAGAGACAGGGCTCGCTCACCCCACTGTAGTGCGTGCCCAATTACTCCCTGCCACCCCAACTGGTGGTGGGCAGTGGCTTCTATCTCCCCGTCCTTAGGGCCTAATCCAGTGCCTGGTGTTTGGTAGACATTCAATAAAAGTGCTCAACTCAGTGACTAAGTGGACAAATGGTCATGAATAGATACTACTTGATACTTTCAATCTGACCTGTCTTAGGATGTTTTTAAGATATTTGTCCCCAGGGTCAATTAAATATCATCAATCTCTAGAAAGTCCCAGGAGTGCTACACTCATGCTCAGTTTGCCTTCTCTGGAATGACAGAGGCTGCTTCTTTTCTGGAAACACACAAGGAAGTATCTTACGGGCTGCCCGTCTTCCCGCCTTTTTGCCTGTAAACAAAGTCTCTCTTTGCCTCAAAAATATAGTATGCGTGTTTCCAAGCTGCAGAAAAACCGTTGAAAATTAAACCACAGAGCAGCATTTTAATGAGAACATGATTACCTAACACCCCACTGTGGTTTCAGATGGCCTTGTGCCAACCTTCCAAACGCTACCAGAAGTTCAGAGTAAAGAGGAAAAAAAAAAAAAAAGGAGGAAAAAAAAGTGATTAGCATCCCCTTAGTGAAGGTAGCTGTCTTGGATGGCTTCCAGAAAGATCTCTCTAGAAGGACATGGGTTATTGGTATCTGCAGTTAACAAAACTTTCTTCCTGTTTTGAAAAGTTTGAGAGAGAGAGAAGGGGGGCCACCCCTTGAATTAGTACATGATGTCCTGAACTAGGTGTTTTTAGCACCAAAGCTCGGCTGTAAGCGTCTGTACCTAGCGCTGTCTATCTCATCAACTTGCCTTCTGCGCACCCACTTGCTATTTCTGTAGCCTAGGTTACAGGACTGCAGGTGTTGATGCTCCACTGGCCCCTCAGAGCAAAGCCCACGCGAGCACTGTTCCTCCCTGGTCGGCAGCTCGCGCTGAGCACGTCAGGCACCGGGCACAGAGAAGAGGAGGGAGGCGATAGGCCCACGCTGGGGTCATTTTTCAGGGGCATCCTATCCTTGGTCTCCAACTCGCCTAGCACTGAAGCACTTGGGGTTGCGGTTTCATTTCCACGTTGGGTTTCCTGACTTAACCCCTGAACCGTCTTCTGCCGTTGTCTTCCCACCGGTTCAATGACAACCAGATGGCCCTGCGCGGCCACAGGCAAAAGCAGATCACAGAGCTGGAAGACGCTGTAGTGGAATCCCTTCATTCCACAGATGAAGAAATCCAGGCCCAGAGGAAATTAAGAGATTCACCCAAAGTCGCACAACTACTCAGCCTCCTGATTTCCAGGCTGCAGGTGCTGCCCTAGACATACTACTCCAATTCCTTTCAGTAACATAGTAACTGAAACACCACTTGCACACAACTTGGTGGGCACAGAGCAGGCATAATATATGCTATTTTCCTTCCTTGCAAAGTATTCAGCACTGTGCTAAGCCCCAGGGAGGATAAGTGGAAACGTACCATAGACTCTTGCCCTCAAGAAGTCATAATATCTTGAAGGTAACAACATGTACACATTAGGCGTAGAAACAATACAAATGAATGCAAAGTACAGTGCTAAATGCTTAACAGCATCTCATACAATAAAAAGCGAAATGCTCTCCCTCTTTACTCCCTTCACTTTGTTAACTTACTGGTTTTGTCTTCATTTTGAGGTCGCCTCTCTCAGGAAGCCTTCCTGGGTTTGGTTCAGGTTGGACTCTAAGTGCCTGTGCACTTGTCTGGGTTCCTGTGAGCCTTGTGAGGACAGGTTCCTGGTTGGCCCTGGGTATTCCCATGTCTAGTGCCTGGAACATAGTTGGTGCTCAGTAAACGTCTGGGGAAGAAAAGAGCTGAATGTCAACTGAGAACATTTTAGCCATCAAGTGGGATTGGAGATGGACTCTAAAATGGGAAGGATTTGAATCAATGCAGAAGGGGGTCCAGAAATGGGTGGATAACACCATCCCCATAGAAAAGTCACCACCACCTGGGCTGGTGAGAAGTCAGTGAGGAGACCCCAGGGATGGAGTAGGCATCTTTGATGAAGAGGACCAGGAAGGGGCTGCTGGGTAGGTCAGATGAGGCCAGACTCCGGGAGGTCAGGGAGGCTGAGTGGATGATGGCAACCAGAAGGAAGATGTGTTGCCCTTTAAAAAGAGAAGAATTAGAGAAAATCCAAGCCAGGAGAAAGCTGCACACAGCAAACCACTCAGCTCAGTTCTAGAATATGATTTTGAGAAGCATTTTTCATACACTTGGAAAGAAAGCTCTCAGGCTTTCCTTTGGTAGCTGGGGTTTTCCCCCCTTCTCAGCTTTGTTGTCTCTTTCTCAACACCTGAAAAGACAGGCTGAGTTTCGCCTTAGGAGAATGCAAATAGTCAGCTGCAGTGAAGAAAAAAATGAATCACAATCTCAATCACAGATTTTTTTGAAACCCTGTGCTAAAGGGAATTCTGAAAGGACCACTGACTCATTTCAGCCAGTGAGCTGGAGTGAACATTTAATGTGGGGACAGGGGCCGAGGAAACCACGTCTCTGCGGGGAACTGATAGTCTTATCTGGATGCCTTTACCAAACAGACAGAGTGTCACCTTTTACTCGGGGGGCACCTGGTACGCATTTACAAAAAGAAAGGAGTTCCGAGAAGAAGAACTATAATTATCAACAGCAGAGAGGGCTCGGTTTCTGCTCTCTCATGGCCCATCCACAGGGTTATCAAAATCAAGGAGCAAAATAATTTGCCTGAGAATGGGGTGTGAAGGAGGAACAAAGGGTCCTAAAAAACAATGGGATTAGGGATATTAAATATGCCCCTCCCTCACATACAAGGCTGAAATGTTACCTTGTGGGCAGCCATATATTACATAGAACACAGCTGACATTCTATGTCAATTTCCACCATTCTAGCAAGATGTTAACTTGGAGGAAATGCCAGGAAAATGCAAGGCTGGAGGAGAGAGGAGGTGTATTCCTATGGACGCCTAGCTGCTAGGCAGTCCTGGACTGTTGCTGGTGGCATCGACTCCAACCTAGAGCAGACTAGGTAGAAAAGTCTGACTCATCTCTAAGGAAGAGCCTTGAACAGGCTCATAATAGTTCTGCTACTCCCCTGGGGAAGGTCACCTAGAGGTTATAGGTTTAGAGACCTTAACAGTTCTGTGGGCTGAGATGTCATTGCACGCAAGGCAGCAAGGCCACGTGTAGATGAGGATACATCACATGACGGGCCTCGAGAGAGGAGCCATTCCTCTCTTGGGGCCCATCTGGGAGCAGATTTGAACTTCTAAGTGGCATCTTTAACAGCCTCAGTCCCAGTGATCTTTCGGATCCGTGTGACCAAAAGAAGACTCTCTCCTAATGAGAGGTTCACTCCTCAGGCACCAGGCAGGAGACATGGGAGGTGAGCTGATGCATTGGAAGCAGCGCTTTGTCACCCACACACTGGAGCAGCCATAAGAAATGGTGGCTGCCATCTTCCTGCTCACCACCAGCCTCTGGAGGAACCCAGTGAGGCACCCCCGGCTATGGGGTGCAAAACAGAGCATGCAGACGTCTGGCTTCCCTGGTCCTACACTCCTTCACATGAAGAATGATGTGAGCTTCCGATGCCCTTCTCCTTCCCCTGCATCCTTGACATGGGCTTCTATCGGCTTCTAGAGAGTGGTATCCTCAGCCCTGGGCCAGCACAGGCCAGGTGTGCCACAAACATTGATGTTGACGGCTGGACTCATGGCAAGAGGTAGGCACCACTTTGCATTATCATCATTTTGATGAGGAAACCGAGGCCCTAAAACATCCAGCTATTTGTCCAAAGCCTCTCGGTTAGTAAACCCACATCATTTAGCTCCAGAGCCCAAGCTCTTAAACTGATTCCGCTCCTTTGCCCAAGGTAGGCTGGATGGATGGAACAACTGGGCGTGTCAGAACCTTCTTAAAGAACACTTTCCCTGGGACTTCCCTGGTGGCGTAGTGGTTGGGAGTCCGCCTGCCAATGTGGGGGACACGGGTTCAAGCCCTGATCCGGGAGGATCCCGCGTGCCGCGGAGCGGCTAGGCCCGTGAGCCACTGCTGAGCCTGCGCTCTAGAGCCCGCGAGCCACGGCTGCTGAGCCCGCGTGCCGCGACTGCTGGGGCCCGCGCCTGGAGCCTGTGCTCCGCAGCGGAAGAGGCCACCGCAGTGAGAAGCCCGCGCACCACCACGAGGAGTGGCCCCGGCTCGCAGCGGCTGGAGAGAGCCCACATGCAGCAATGAAGACCCAACGCAGCCAAAAATAAATAAATAAATAAATAAAATTTTAAAAAAAGAACACTTTCCCTCCCCTGATTTCAGCAGCATCAGTCTCCTACCATTGGGCTGGTGCCTGCTTTATGTTTGCCAATCTCAGTTGTGGGCTCAAAGTCACAACTGTTTATCCCTCCTCAAGAGCTCGTCACACCCAGTGTTCCCGGTTTCATTTGTACACTGGGGTTCCAACTGTCACTCCCCAGCCAGAACATTGGTTTCACTTCCCTGGGCCCTAATTCATCCGTTTTTTGAAATAGGGATCTATCTACCAGGGTGGGTGTGAGAAGTAAGAAGAGGCACATAAAAAAAAACCACAGAAGCCTCACCATGACGCTGTTCATGCATTAGTGAACACTTCACAAACAAAAAGCCTTATGATAGGGTATTTGTGTCCTTTCTTAGCAGTCTTCTGTCTCGACTCTGGCTGACATCAGAATCATCTAGAGCATTTTTTAAAAATACAAACACTGAGGCCCCGCCTCAGTCCTACTGAATCAGAAACACCACGGTGGAGGCCCAGGGATCTGATTTTTTACATAGTAGTAGTCCTAATTAACTTACCTAGTAGTCGAATTAGTACCTAGTAGTAGTACCTGTTGGGCAGGGGCCTGGGCAGAACTAAATGTTCACCCTTCCAGGAGGTTCCATCAGGGAGGGATTCCTGCCCAGGATGGGAAGGCAGGTTTCCAGGACCTGGAAGCTGCCTCCCAAATAACAGCCTTCTTACTTGGCTGGTTCTTGGTTGGTAGCTCCGTGCTGCAAGCCGAGTGGTACTGGTGTACAGACAAATCTTCTTTTCATCCCATTCTACTCTGCTTATCTCCCAAGCTCTCTCCCTGGCAGCCCGAGCCGGGGTAGGCTCCAGGTACAGACAAAAACTCTGCTCCCTTCAGGCTGCCTTTTCTCGGCCAAACCAGAAGATCACTTTTAACAACCACAAAGTTTCATGAACCACCAGAGGAAAGCTGGTCAAGCCATTAGTGCCTGCTGATGAAAAACATGCTTAACTATACACACAAGTCCCCAAACAAACAAAATTATGAATTCAAGACACGTTCAAATAAATTTGATATTTTATTCATCACAACAGCATCCACATGTCTTTTGAAAAGTTGCAGCTCATTATTCGGTCTGAAGCAAGATTTGGGACTTGGGAATATTTGGACCTTTTACAATAACTTCCCTGGGGGTCCACTGCCCAAAGATCGGGAACCAGCACGTGCCACACTGTCAGGGGCAAAGCCCGGTGGCCTGTCCACCTGCACTCACTTGCTCCCGAACAGTAAATATCCCCCAAAGAATCCAATCATGGAACAACAGTGTTTGAAAGGAGCCACCAACGCATAACCAAAGAGCCAGAAAAGTGATCTGAGGCCAAGAAAAAAAAGAGAAAATGGATCTTAAGATAAATTCTGCCTATAGCAAATTATATCTAGGGCCAGCCTTGAGCCTCACTCAGGAACCAAAGTTGGACATTCAAAGGTAGACCAGAACACTCAGCAAAGCAACTCTTGTAATATTATAGGAGTAAAGGTCTGGAAGCAAGGGTGCTTGCTTCGACCCAGTCAAAGGCCTCAGAAGTGTAAGGATCTAAGAAGCATCTTGAAACGAACATTTTTTTTTCTGGTCTGCCACGTTTTGCCACCTATGGTGCTTATCTTCTAAAGATGTGCACGTAGATGGAGTCACCCGATGACATCAGTAACAGGATATCATCAGACACACGGTGCCGCAGGAAGCCCACAGGCAGGTGCAACAAACACCCACACTTTGAAAAATAAAAAGATAAGCCTTCAGACTTTCTCTAAACAGCATCACCCCGCCCTCCCCAATAGCCTCTCCCCCGACATCTATTCATCACACCCTAGCTGTAATTCCAGTCACCCTGACCTCCTCAATCCCACATCAATTGAGTCACCAGATGCTAGTTCCCCAAGATCTCTTTTATCCATTAGCCTCCTTCCAATTCCCACCACTATCCACCTAGCCCAGACCTTTACAACCTCCCACCTGAGCTATCCAACTAGGTTTCTGTCTGCTCTCTCCGCCTCAGCTTCCTCCTTCCAACCCATTCTACACTCCACTTACAGATTAATTGTTCTAAAAGATGGTTCTGACCATAATATCTACCAGCTCAACATCTTCACAGTTTTCCTGTTATTTTATGAAGTCCAGACCTCTCAGCCTTGCCTGTAGAACAATCTATGCTCTAGCCTCAACGTGCCTCTCCAGACAGAATTCCAACCTACATTCCAGTCAAACTGCCTGATCGTTTTGTTTAAGCTTTCTCATTTCAGTCAGAATGTCCTCCTTCCTGTCCAACTCTTTCCAAGTCAAAATCCTACCCATTCTACATACAGCTCCTGTGTGAAAGACCTCTTCCTTCTCTACTGGACCTTGTTTCTACTTCACTTACACTGTCCATTCTGCTCTGGCTTATGTTACAGTTATCTATGTTCCTATATTGCCTCCCATGTTGGACTCAAATGTCTTAAGACCGAGGATTGTGTGCTATTCGTCTAGTTTCTGTCCCACCACCTAGCAGAGCTGTGTATATCATAGGCACTCACAACAATTTGTGAAAAGGAGGAAAGAAGGAAGGAAATGGGGAAGGAAGGAAGGGAGGGAGGAAGGGAGGGAAACAGGTACTGAAGAGGCCTCAGCAGTAAAGGAGCTCAGAAGGGGCCAGAGAGAGCAGGAAGAGAATCCACTAAGGGAGGAGAAGGCAAATCATAAAAAGAAATGGAAAAATTAAATAAAATGCTGTGGGACAGATCCGGGGCAGTGTGAGAGTGTGTGTTCCAGATCCGAAAGGGAGAAGAATCAAGGAAACTTGCCTGCACCATGAGAGGACTTACACCAACCTTGATTTGACCCCAGGGGCAGACTCTATCATCCCGTTATCTCCCCCACTTCTCACAGCAGGGCTGGGGTATTCGGGTTGAAACTTGGTTCCTGTGATTTATGAAACCTTAACAGGTAGAAACTAGCCTTCCTCGTATACTCCATCTAGATTTAACTAAAACATCTTATGTCTATAATAATTAACTTTTAATTTAGTGTTATTGCCGTTTACAAAGTAGCCTCATCCATGACCCTGTATGGTCTTCATATCAGTGCCACAAGATAAACGGTTAATATAATAGTTACTCCCTGAGACTTGTCTGGCGCTTTAGAGTCCGCAAAGCAACTTGCCTGACAAGGTCGTCTTGTGTGGTCCCCACTCACATTTCCATTAGTCCCTTAAACCCCAGTCACACCCAGGGAGATCCATCTCCTCCAGCTTCCAGGACATGGCCTGCTGCTTTACACTTCATTGTCTTTGCAAATATCAGACAAACAGGTAGAATGGGTGGACAGATGGGTAGAACTCTTTTTAGCTCTTCACCATCTTCACCTCCAGAAGCCAGGTCTTCTGG
Organism: Balaenoptera musculus; assembly: GCF_009873245.2. NCBI lineage: Eukaryota > Metazoa > Chordata > Mammalia > Artiodactyla > Balaenopteridae > Balaenoptera > Balaenoptera musculus. Next base: position 20,446,910 of record NC_045791.1, on the reverse strand, counting down.
GGGTAGGACCAGAGTAGCAGCACCTAGGGACTCTCTAGAGTCCTCCCCGGTGGGGTGGGAGGGGTGTCCGTCACCGGACAGGCACACCTGGCATTCTGTGGCTGCCTCTGCTTCTGTGGAAACTCTAGAAGGGGACTCAGGACCAGGGGGATTATGGGACCCACAACACTGCCGCTGGCCAGTGAAGAACACACACACACACAGACACAGACACACACACACACACACACGTGTATACACCTCTGCCCCAGGCAACACAAAGAAGGGAGAGCTCACACAGTCAAAGCCACTTCCTTTGCTGTTGGGAGAAAAGAGGAAAACTCTATACTCACTACAAAGTGAGACAGTGACGGGGGGAGAGAAATCCCCACACACACTGTACTGTAGTGGCTTACTTTTGCCAATTTCTGATTCTTGTAGATGCCTCACATGCCCCCACTTTCAGCTCTTTCTTCTGCAGAATTCATTCAAGACAGCTCATTCTGTTTGCGGAGGACACAAAGGCGTGGGCCAGAGACAGGTCAGAAGAGCAGGGCATTCTAAGTGGTTTTCTCTGACTCAAGATGGGGGTAAAGCAGAGATTTCCAAGGAGAAAATAAAGCGTACAGTTGGAAAAAATATACTTAATCGTGGTTCTTTTTTCAGATTTGGAAAATAGCCTATCGTTTCACAGTACAAACAATAGAAGGTAAACAAAGTTCAACAAAACCCTCTAGGCTGGTGGAGAATGGGCAGAAGAAATATCTTCTCTATATTCATGCTTTCAAGGACAAGGCCAGAGGTTTCTTGTGGGACTCACCAGAAAGGAGGGCCAATTAAATGTTTAGCATAAAAGGGCAGAGGCAGTCTCTACCTACCAGAGACCAGGGAGCCAGTCTGGTGACCCCCAGCACTTAAACTCTTAAACAGAAGCCCGGGTAGAAATTCATGGCAGTGCCCAAGCAAGCCTGCCCTTTTCTAGAATTGAGACTGGGACACAGGGCAGGCATATGACAGAGAAGAGAGAAAGAAGCTGTTGCTGGGACATCAAAAAATTCAGAAATGCTGGAGAACGTGGGTTTCTGGGGTGACTGGTTATGATGGTGTGTGTGTGTGTGTGTGTGTGTGTGTGTGTGTGTGTGTGTGTCAGTGTAAGTGTGTGTCAGTGTGCGTGTAAGAGAGAAGCTGGGGGAGGGTTTTGGTTGAAGGAGTGAGGGTGGTTCTTTTTTTAGCCTGGTAAATTGCCAATGTATGACAAAAAACTTGGCACACCCCATATGGGGTGGCATGAAAGGCAGTTGGAAAAAAAAAAATGCCCCTCAAAAGAGTAACCAGCTGCTAAAACCCTAACCCTGAAGCGAAAATTTACTTGGCAGAGAAGAAAAATCCTATCCCGTCTTGAGGAGCCTAATCGAAATCACTTTAGGGGGAAGCTTGAAGATGGAGCTGGAATACCCTCCCATTTATCATCAAAGATAAAGCTCTCAGCAATCTGGACCTGCAAATGGAGAGCTGTTTGTGGAAAGGATTCATCCAAGTTGTTCATAGTTGTTCAGTGTCGCCAAAGAGGTCATTCTCCTCTGCCCCTAAACAAGCAATAAACTCTCCGCACGTGAGCTGATTTCCGAACCATAAAGGGACAATGGGGTAGACCCGGGACATTTGGTGTCTGCTCCCTATGAGGGGCTGCCCCACCGCAGCTCTCAGGGCAGGCAGGGCCGTACAGGGCTGCATTCGGCAACTTGGACCCGAGTAAAAACACCCCGGAGGATGATGTCGCAACCGGTTACCCACAGGGATCAATGACTGGAAAAACAAGAAAGAAAACCTGAAACACACCACCTTGATATTTTTAAATAACTCTGAAAACGATTTCATTCCCTCTATTTAAAAAGAAATCGCTCCAACACAGAGCCATCCTCAGTTTACAGATTCCAGGAAACGCCTTGAGCTTTATGATTGAAAAGGGTCGGAGGGGCATCGAGATGAGAAAGCAAGGTTTTCTCCAGGCAGCCATCAGCGCCTGCTAAAAAGAAACCCATTTAGGCATGGATCTTCAGACAATTTTTTTTAAGGTTTATTATTTATTTATTTATTCATTCATTTATTTTATTTTTGGCTGCATCGGGTCTCAGCTGCGGCAGGCGGGATCGTCATTGAGGCATGCAAGATCTTCTACTGTCGTGTGGGCTTCTCTCTAGTTGTGGCCTGAGGGTTTTCTCTTCTCTAGTTGCGGCCCGCAGGCTCCAGGGCGCGTGGGCTCTGTAGTTTGCAGCACGCGGGCTCTAGTTGAGGCGCCCAAGCTCAGCAGTTGTGAGACGGGCTTAGTTGCCCCACAGCATGTGGGATCTCAGTTCCCTGACCAGGGATCGAACCCACGTGCCCTGCATTGTAAGGCGGATTCTTTACCACTGGACCACCAGTTAAGTCCCTTCAGACAATTTTTTAAGTATTCATTTTAACCTGACTTCCCCTAATGTAAGACCAAGCAAAGATGGGGTTAATCTCACTCTCGATTAGCTGACACTTTCCCACGTTTTCCTTCCAAGACGAGTACATCGGAAAGACTCAGGAGGCCTTAAAAAGTCCAGCACTAAATCTTTTGAGTCATTTAATCCCCAAATCTTCCATGTTTGGAGATAATTTTCTTTATGAAAAGAAACCCTAACCTGGCCTGATTCCACTCTCAAACTTGCTAATGGAACAAAGAGGCCTCTCATTAGACTCATCCCTGCGGCTACAGAAATCAGTATCTCAGGAAGGGCAGGCAGGTTGTGCTTTAGCTCCAGGATGTTTGGCTTCTGCTCTCTTTGGCTTCCTCTTGCGCATCTCATCCAGCTGAGCTCTAGCTAAATTAGACCCAGTAGATAGAAAATGGGGGAGGCTGGTGCCTAGGAGAAAGGGCTGAACAGTGATCGGGTTCACCCACCAGTGAATGGGCTCCCTTTCCGAGTAATGGGCTGCCCATCCCTGGGAGTGTTCAGGGATGGCACCACCCCATACGGCTGTAGAAGGAACTCCTTGGAATGGAGACCAAATGGGTTCAAAGACCCCTCCCAAGCCTGAATCCGAGTCTCTGTAACTACAGGAGGGGGCTTTCAAGGCACATATGAGAAACTTTATTATTTCTCTTTCCTTCCTCCATCAGATGTCTCTCTTCTGCCCCACAATTAGAAGTAAGAACATTTCACACTTTACTGAAGGCTCCATTTCCCCTTACCTCACTTCTCTGGGTAATGGTGGAGAAAGCCATTTGCCTGGTTAATCAAATCCCTCCAATGACAAGAAAGACATTTCAACAGCTGAGATATGAGCCTATATTAATAATAGGTAACGTTTATTGAGCACTTACTATGTGCCCCACGCTGTGAGAAAGACTTTACATGCATTTTCCTATTTAATCCACCCAACAATCCAAAAATGGAAATGCTGTTGTTATCTATTACAGCTAAGGAAACAGACTTACGAGATACGTTTGCCCAGCTGTGATGCCCCTGCATGTAGAGCTGGAAAAGATGTGGAGTCAGCACTCAAGTGTCTATATGAGCCGGCTCCAAAGTCCTGTGCTCCGAACCACTAAGCTTCACTGTTCAGCTGGCAATCCTTCCTTCTACTGTCAGTGCTCCTGTTTAAAGAGAAGAGGAAGGAATGTCCGTCTTCCGAAAGGAAGCTGTCCTACAAGGCTGAAAGGAGTAACAGTCCAGCATTCATGCATGCAAGGTAGCCAAGAAGGCTGAGAGCCTAGGGATGGGGAAGCGTTTGGGGGAATAAAACAGAGTCACACAGAAGTTGAGTTAATTCTCTTCAGGGTCCTAAATATTAACCTGAGTACAGTGGGAGCCAGAGGGGAGAATCAATTCAGGAAATCCAAAGTGATTAATTTCAGTCTTGGCGTAATGGACAACTTATGGCACAGAGGCTACTGCAAAAGGGTTCTGAAGCTGATTCTGACTATTTGGCACTGTTGCCCTTGTCTGTATCTGTTCCATCCTTCCAGGTCTCCCAACCCCCAATTATTCTTTTGATTCCTAGTGCCAATACCTTAGGCCAGTGTAAACTGGACGCTTATAAAGCTTTTGTTTGTTTGCTTGTTTGTTTTGAATCTACATTTTAAAGTTGAGAGATTTCACATTTAACAAATTAGGACTTTCAGCTTCTCTTTAAAAAATTGGAAGATATGGCCCAAATTCCCACATAGGGCAATCAAGGGTAGTGGCTACCCACTCTGGACAGGGTATGTACCCTCCATTTCTTCACAGTCCCTACCACTCCCTATTGCCTCATTCATTTACAGTATCTGCAGGTTTTTAGAATTTGTCACTGGTGCCTTAGACCTTTACAAGTAGCTCTGGCTACTTACAGCCAGATTGATTATGGCTTTGGATTTAAGAACTTGCTCATGCAAGAACATTGCATGAATTCCCTCTACACACACACACACACACACACACACACACACACACACTTCCCATCCTGTCCTTCTGCTAATATAAAACTCTTGGTAGAATGATCTCAGAGCCCATCTGTATGGGTGATCAGATCACCACATTTCTGGGAGCACCCTGGCTCTGCCATGGATGCATAATTCTCTTTAGAAAGCGGACTGTCCACAGGGCTCTGGGCGCTTCCTCTTGTTATATAGCTGCCTGAGGTCACCGCCAATAAATTACTGGTTTAAGGAAAACAATGACAAGCCTTCTCCATGGAGAACAGAGTTTTCTCACTCAATTATTTCCTAAAGTCATGCCCTCTTTCCCAGCTTGACACCATAATTTTTGAGGTAGCAGCACTGAGTCTGTTTGTTGTTTGTTCTTTGGATCCACATACCACACCTGCCACATGAGCCCAGCAAACTCTGAGAGTAATACATCATGCTGGCTGTGGAATTAGTCAAGTTATGATCATTGCACTGTCAATTAAGTGGCTGCTTTGTTTAAATGACTTACCAGAGTGACTCTAAATTGGCTGTAGTTGTTTACTAGTCTAGCTTTTCTCTTTGTAAAGGCAATTTCTTTAACTGTTTTTGACTGCTACAGAGCTTCAATGGAAATCATGAATAATCTCATTTTAGCGAAATCAGGCCTTTTAGAAACTCAAGGTATGACTTAAATTTAGGATAAAAATGTACCTGGAAAACCAGTAATAATCTTCCTAAGTTGGTATATAGCTGCAAGATGGAAGACAGGTTTATTTGCCAAAGTCATTTTTCACCTGTAGGTGTTGGTGACATAAGGAGCTGGGGAAGGAGGAGTGGGCTGGGTGCAGTGGCAGTGGGGTGGTGGACCATTTCTCCCACCTAATATCAGCTTGGAAATAGTTGACATTTGATAGCATTGTCACTTTGAGATATGTAACCCTCTGTTAGAATTACATGGCCCTTGAGAAATAGCTTCCTTTTTAAAAAATTACTTGGGAAAATATTAACTTTGTCCCTTTGAGTATCCCCTACTGCCATCAAGGAAGTTGGTATTTTTTTTCTCTGTCAGAAACAGAAGTGGCAGTTTTTCTTTTCGGAGACAGGGCAGGGCCCAGGGGGTGCACAGGGGGACCTGGTGCTTTCAGAAGGCCTTTGATGCAGGTGCCTCCTGCCATCCACCACTGGGAGGAGGTCTGTCCCTAAGCTTTCTGCCCAACTGGCTTTGAGCCTATCTGGGGACAGGGTACAGCTTTCTGTCATACACAGACAGATACACACACACGCACACAAGCTCACACACAAACCAACCAGCTGCAGAGCGAGCAACAGGAGGTGGCAGAATGCTTGCCACTGTGTCACTGGATTGGTAAGCATCCCCTCCAAACCATGGCCAAGACTAGTTATTCCCTGGGCTAAAGCCAGACTGAGAACCTGGGGACCCTGCCAAGCCCTGACAGCCCCTAGGCCTAGCTCTGTTGCCAGAGCCACACAGGAAAGTCATTAATTCATTAAACAAAGCTTCAGTAAACGATTAAGGAGTCCGTCATTTGTTCATCAGTGGGCTGGCTGCATAGAGGATATCTGAGCATTCACTTTAAGGAACCTAGACTATTTGGGGGAGAGGAGAAAAGCTATACACTCATTTTAAAATTGAATATTGTCACAAGAGATGCCACTCAAAGCAGCATGTAAGTAAATGCCAAATGAACTTTCAGAGGGAGGAGTTTCAGACAGTGAATCTCAGCATCAGAGAAAGCAGACATTGTGATGTAGTGGAGAGAGCCTGGGCTCTGGAGCCAGACGGACTGGGTACAGATCCTCACTGTGTGATCACAGCCAAGTTCCTCACCCTCTCCGGACTTCAGTCTGCTTACCCATGGAGTAGAGGTGGTACATGCCTTCCAGAGTTGTTGAGGGGATTATATGAGGTGGGCTGCATATTACAAGCCTTCAATAAATGTTTGACTTTTTTGTTCTGCTTTGTTTTTAAGAACATCAGAGCGTTTAAAAAATCAGTTCAGGTAGGATTAGCCCAGAGGAAAATGACCCGAGACCATTCCTTAGAAAGAGGAAAGGAGCACTATTATAGAAAAAGTTATCATGTCTAGCGAATACTTTAGGAAGTGGAAAGGTATGAGAAGGGATTGTTTCCTTTTTTATCATATTGACTTTTTCCTGAACATGAAAATGTTTCATGTCTACTATAGAAAATTTGGAAAGCACAGTAAAACGCAAGGAAGAAAGTAAAAAATCAAATGTAATTCAGTACCCAATGAAAACTCCTATAAACACTTTGGCTTTCCTTCCAACCTTCTCCTAATTTTAACATAACTGAGATCACACTATATACACAGTTTGGAATCCTGGTTTTTGTAACTAATGTTTCATAAGCATCTTCCTCTGTCATTAAAAATTCTTTGCAAACATCATTTGCAATGGGCATATGGAATTCCACATATGGATGTACCAACATTTTCTCAACTATTCCACTAACAGTGGAGACTTAGGGCTGTTCAGATACTTCACTATTATAAATAATGCCTCCGTGAACATGAATACTTTTGTTGCAAAATCCTATTTCTTTAGGATAAGTTTCTATAGAAACTTATGGAATTACTGTTCTAAGGTTCCTGCTGAATATAGTGTTTTCCACAAAGGATGTCCCAGCTCACATTCCCACCAGCCACAGGCGAGAGACAGTTGGTCTTATCAAATCCTGAGACCCAATATTATCTTTGGAAAGAAAATTTTTTGCCTAATTTGATAGTCACGAAATAGCATTTCATTGTTCTCTTAACTATCTTCTTCCTTCTAGCAATGTACCTAAAAGGATCTAAAGGAGTGCTCAGATAAAGGAAAGGAGCTTTCTTTTGTCTGCAAACAATCAACAAATATTTATTGTGCAAATCATTTTACTCTGGATTTAACTTCTCTCCCCTTTTTGGGTGAGTTTGGAAGATTCCACTTTTCAGGTTTTAGCCATTGTGAAGAGTTTTGAGGTACAATGCTGCTGACATTCTGGGTCAAAACATACTGATTCTGCCACTACTAAGCTTCAAGGAAAGCAAGCCATGGAACCTGTCTGAAATTCCAGCCCTTCAGCCGATAGGATGCCTGTCCTACCTGGTTTATGGAAATGTGAAGATCCTGACATTTTATTAATGATTTATTAAAATTTAAAGTGCTTTTAAGACTTAAAAAAAATTCTACATAACATAATATTATGTTCGATTTTATCCCGTCATTATTGTGTCCTAAATTGACAGTTTCTGAGAGTCCGACCTCCTAACTCCAATATCAGCTTTCAGTAGATGAGGACCTTCACCGACAAATATTAGGGAAGGGGTCCACAGAAAAGAGGAAAAACTTATGCTCGGTAGAGATACGGTTCCCAGCCTACCCACTGTCTCTGGAACACCTCCAGATCGAAAGGTTTCATCTGGAAGAAAAAGGGGGTGGTGCTTAAGGTCCAGTCTGGGCAAGCCCTCTTCTCGCGAGGGCCCCAGGGTGGGAGGCGTCTGGGGTCCGCGTCGCAGTGCAATCACCTCTCCCGCCGGCTGACGCTCACACCTCGGTCCCCGCTGTCACTCCTGCGGTCACCCCCGCCTGCGGTCGCACTATTTCTCGGCCCCGTCCTTTACTGGGTCCCCGGCCCCACCCAGGCTCTGCGCGGGTGGGAAGTGGCGCGAGACTGGAAAGCACTGTCTGGGCGCCCACTGCAAACCCCAGCCGTCTGGGGCTAAGCGTCCAGACTCCACCCCAACTCCACCCCGCCCTGCTCTCCAACCTAATTTCTTACCGCTGCCAACGCTTGTCCTCCGTATTGGGTCGGACTGCAGATGCGGGGCCGGTAGATGTGGGTTCGAGTCCGCTTGGAATCTCCTGCCAACCCTGGCATTTCATCTCTGGAGGGCTGCTTCCTGTTTCCTCCGCCTGGGGGCTTTGCCAGGTTCACCGCTGTATCCTCAGCGCCTGGAACAGTGCGTGGCATGCAGTCAGCCCTCACTAAATATCTGTTGACTAAATGCATCTCTGTAATGGTTAACACCCACAGGGTGTTGTGGGAATGAATGATTCTGTGCAAGTACCTTGTGATATGTTACAAAAGTACTATTCGCTACGTTTCTCTAATAACAAAGCATAAATATGTATATATAGATGCTTTGTTATAAGAGAACAAAGCATATATATATATATATATATATATATATATATATATATATATATATATATATATATATATATAATTTTAAGTACTATTCACTTATTGGTTACCCGGGAATACATACCTACTTCTCTATCACAGTCTCCCTCCAGAATTATGCCAAATCATCCTACCTTCTTCTGAAAGTGTTTCCTGACTCTACTACTATTACTGTGTATGTGCATGCCTAGTTATACACAATTGTGCTCTGAAGAAAGAATCTTTACTTATTTCATTTCCTGAATGGATTGCATGTGCTGAAAGAGCAGGGAATGGAGTCAGAGGTTGGACCCGCTGCCAGCATTGCCGCCTATTGATCGGGTTACTCTGGCAAGTCATTTCCCCTCTCTGGGCCTCAGTGTCTCCATCTGTAGCCTTCCCGGGTCTGGAATGCCACCCACGTGAGCAAGGATAGACGCGCCACACAGGGACGCGTCGGTCGCCCGCGCTTTCAACCTCCCTCAAGGCGCATCCTGCTTTCCCAAGTTGCGGCACGCCTCTGGGACGCCCTCCACAGCTCTAGACTCACGAGGTGACCGCGAGCTAGAGCTAAAGGGAGCCGCTGAGGGGCTTCCCTGGCTTAACCTGCGGGGGCCGCCTGAGTGCTTACCCCCTCGCCCCTCCCTCGCGGCCTCCACCCGCTCATCTGCCCCTCTCCATCCCCCCACCATTCCGCCTTTCTCCCCGCCCCGCCCTCCCGCCCACCCGCGCGGCGCATGCGCCGCCCGCGGAGCGTGTTTTTATAAAAGTGCAGCTTCGACTAGAAACTTCAGTTTGTTGGCTGCGGTAGCAGGTAGCAAAGTGTCTCCTAGGACTTGAGTACTCCGGTAGCCCCCGCGGCTGGAGAGCAAGCGATTACCATGGACGGGTTCCATGTAAGTCGTTTCAACCTGCTTTTTCTTAAACGTATTACAAACACATGAAATTAGAGCGCAACTCCTCTCCGAGCGGGCAGAAACGACCAGAATATTGGAGGTGCCCGTGCCCCGGAGAAGGGGCATAGAAAGGAGTTTTCGTGCGCTTGGCTACGGTCGGGGTGGGGGGGGCGGGGTTGGACTGAAATCTTTTTCTAAGTAGAGGAGAAAAGATGGGAACGACCGTTTCGGTGGCTGCATGTGTCTCCCCCTTGAGTTCTGCGGCGCGCGCCGGGTTTGCACGCTGTTTGCAAACAGAACATTGTGTGCACAAGTGCAGAGAAGACGTGCGCGCTGCCAGAGACCGTGGGTCTCTTCCTTGGGGGAGCGGGGGTTTCTTTTGGAGCGAATTACATGATCTGAATTTGGAGGTGGAGGGCGGCCCGCCCGGGCTGAGTTCCCAGAGGGAGACTGCGCCCCTGGTTAACTTCAGGGGCAAAGGCGCCTGAGGACCACTCTTGGCGTTGGGCGCGTGTTCGCTAAACTCTGCTGCCCGCGGAGCTGTGCCAGTGCCGGGTACTGTGAGCAGAGGGCGGACCCACCGTGCCGCTTTGCTGAGGTGTCTGCGCGTTGGCCGCAGCAGAGAGGTGGCCGGGAGCAGCCCGCGCCACTGAGGATTGAGGGAGAGACATCGCGGGCGTCGCCAGCGCCGCGAGTGGGCCCCGGGGTTCTGGAGTTGGGGGTCGTGCAGAAGTTGGAGTATATAAGCGGTCACGGTGCAGCAGCACCCCGAGGTGTTCGCGGCGGGGACTAAGGGTGGAGTGAAGGGCTGGGAGGGCACCTGGGCTGCCGGTAGTTGCGGCGCAGACACGCAGGTGCAAGTGGGGAGACAGTTGGGCTCTCACCGAGCCCGGTTGCGCCATTTAACCGTCGGTGGTTTCCTGGAGCCTTTTGAAATCCCCTTGGTATGGGAGGCTTTTCGTTTCCCCCAGCGGCGCGCGATTCAAAGGCTCCCGCGGCGGAGCCGCCCAGTCTCTCCCCAGCACCCTGCAGGACTGCGCCTGGCGTGCGGCGGGGCCAAACCGTTGGAGCCACTGCCTGCCGGCGGTGGGCGTGGTGGGCCGCGCAGAGGGCTGGAGCTGGACCACCCGGCCCCCAGCGCGCCCTCCGCCTGGAGGCTTCCAGCTTGCAGACCTCCCACCCCATTAACTGGATCCGTGGCGGGATGGGAAGCGACCCGGGAGAGTGAGGAAATGAAACTCGGGGTTGAGGACCACGGGTGCAGACCCCGTGACTTTCCCCTCCCATTAAAATGCTGTGCTCGCTAATGTCCCAAAGGCGCCAAGTGATAAACATGGGTTTGGCAGAGAAACCCACGCCCCTGAGCAGCGCCGGTGGGAGTGAGGGTTCCCCGCTTCTGACACCCCACCCCTGCCCCCAAGCACCAAAGCCCTTCGTTTAAGACCGCATTCCCCTTCCCCACTACGTGTTGCTTGAAGTACGGAATGGTTTGTGTTTAGACAGTCGTGGAGAAAACAGTGTTTCATGCTTTAGAATAAGAGTCTTTGGGACCCCGCGGTCCTTCTTCCTCCCCTCTTCCCTCTCCTGGCGAATCTTCATAGAGAAAGTTAATCCCAGCTCCTCGGAACACGAGATTCTACCCCCAATCCCACCATCATGCCGCCTAGGAGTGGCCTCTTTTGTGTTTTGTTTTGGTTTTTTTCCTCCCAAGGTTTTTCCTTCCCTCTAGTGGGCGGGGCAGAAGAGTTAGCAAAGATGTGACTTTGCAACCCAAAGAATCTCATCGCCCTCTTGTTTTAAACAAAGAATTTTGTAACCGGTTCTCCTAATGAGGGATATAATGAAGCGACTATGGGGGAAGATGGGAGGAGAGTTGTAGGAGTCTAGAATAATTCCCTTGTGCTCTTACCCCAGTACTTTAGTGGGAGCAGAATTTCCTGAAGCAGGCTGGGCTGAGTTGGTTTTTATAAACTGCTTTTGTAAAATACCAGAAACATTGTTTTGAACTTCGGGAATGCCTGCCGAACTTGAAAGTGAATGTCCATTCCCTTGCCTTTTTCAGATATTCTCTTCAGATAATTACACAGAGGATGACTTGGGCTCAGGAGACTATGACTCCACAAAGGAACCCTGCTTCCGGGAGGAAAATGCCCATTTCAACCGTATCTTTCTGCCCACTGTCTACTCCATCATCTTCTTGACTGGCATAGTGGGTAACGGATTGGTCATCCTGGTCATGGGTTACCAGAAGAAACTGAGAAGCATGACAGACAAGTACAGACTGCACCTGTCTGTGGCAGACCTCCTCTTTGTCCTCACACTTCCCTTCTGGGCAGTTGATGCCGTGGCAAACTGGTACTTTGGGAAGTTCCTGTGCAAGGCAGTCCATGTCATCTACACAGTCAACCTCTACAGCAGTGTCCTCATCCTGGCCTTCATCAGTCTGGACCGGTACCTGGCTATCGTCCACGCCACCAACAGTCAGAGGCCAAGGAAGCTGTTGGCTGAAAAGGTGGTCTATGTTGGTGTCTGGATACCTGCTCTCCTGTTGACTATTCCCGATTTCATCTTTGCCAACGTCGGGGAGGGGGATGGGAGGTACATCTGCGACCGCTTCTATCCCAGCGACTTGTGGGTGGTGGTGTTCCAGTTTCAGCACATCGTGGTTGGCCTTATCCTGCCGGGTATCGTCATCCTGTCCTGCTATTGCATTATCATCTCCAAGCTGTCCCACTCCAAGGGCTACCAGAAGCGAAAGGCCCTCAAGACCACAGTTATCCTCATCCTGGCTTTCTTTGCCTGCTGGCTGCCCTACTACATTGGGATCAGCATCGACTCCTTCATCCTCCTGGAAATCATCCAGCAAGGGTGTGAGTTTGAGAGCATTGTGCACAAGTGGATTTCCATCACCGAGGCCCTAGCCTTTTTCCATTGTTGCCTGAATCCCATCCTCTATGCCTTCCTTGGGGCCAAATTTAAAACCTCTGCCCAGCATGCACTCACCTCTGTGAGCAGAGGGTCCAGCCTGAAGATCCTCTCCAAGGGAAAGCGGGGTGGACATTCTTCTGTTTCAACCGAGTCGGAGTCTTCGAGTTTTCACTCCAGCTAACACTGGACTTTTATACATTAAAGAACTTTTTCTGAAGTTACACATTTTTTCAGATATAAAAGACTGACCAACACTGTACAGTTTTTATCGACTGTTGGACATTTTTTCTTGTGTGCCTTTAGTTTTTGTGAGGTTTAATTGACTTATTTATATAAATATTTTTTGTTGTTGTTTCATGTTGATGAGCGTCTAGGCAGGACCTGTGGCCAAGTTCTTAGTTGCTGTATGTCATTGTAGGACCGTAGAAAAGGGAACTGAACATTCCAGAGTGTATAGTGAAATCACTTAAGCTAGAAGTTATCCTCAGCTGTTTGTAAATAAATAATCTGTCCATTCCAGTGGAACATTTTCTTTTTCCTGCTCTTAAATTGTTTGGTTACACTATGTGATTTTGCTGTAGAAGATGGCACTTTTAACCAAAGCCTGAAGTGGTATAGAAATGCTGGTTTTTCAGTTTTCAGGAGTGGGTTGATTCCAGTACCTACAATGTACAGCCTTGTATTAAGTTGTTAATAAAAGTACATGATAAACCTACTTAGTGTTATGTTCTGATTTCTATTGACATTCCTTTGGCTGGCAGAAGTCAAAAATAACAATAGATACCTGCATGGCATGTCAGATACTGTCCTAGGTATTTTAGTTGTAATATTTTACTTAATCCTTATCACAGCTCTATGATAGGCTCTGGTTCTATTATTACTAACATTTTGTAGAGCAGGAAACCAAAGTACAGAGAGCCTAAGTGACTTGGTCAAAGTACAGTAAGTACGCACAATGAATATCTCAAACCAGGTAATGTGACTTCAGTATCTGAAGTCTTAACCACTTTTAACTCATGGAAGTTTAGAAATGTCCAGCCAGTACATATTCCTATGAAAGATAATCTTCCCGAAGGATAAATGTGCATAAAGAAGAAAAGGTATGCAATCCCATGTTTTAGATTTTACTATCATCCCCTTGTGTACTCCAGGTCTGTGCCAGCCAGGCACTGTATGCTCTTCTCGTCTACGCCTCTCAATCTAGATGTCGTCAGGCCCTTTTGACAGGCGAGAAGACTGAGGTTCAGAGACTTGCCATAACTTGCAGTTTCAAGGGGACATACCAGGAGCTGACTCCATTCATCCCTCCAGCCCTTGCTCTTAACCATTACCCACTGTTGTCCCGCAGAACACCTGGTCATAAGGCAACTGAACTGCTATTGAAAATAAAGCCAAAAGCCAAAAGTGAATGTTTTCTTCATAAAATTAACCATGCCCAAAATACCCCTCTTGCAATATCTTCTATGCAAATCTCAACACTTAATCTATTGCAACATCTAGCACCTCAAGGGTTCAGCCAAGCAGATAGAAGTTAAAGTGGTGCTTTCAGAGCTCAGAAGAAAGGTCCACTGATGCGAGCTCCCCATTGCCCACGTTTTGCACAAGATTTTGGAGTCTTATGTAACATCACCCGTAGCTATTTACACTACCATTGTGCAAGCCCCAAGCTCTTGAGTACATTTCAGCTCCGGTCTCCATTTAAAGATAATTTTTAAACTATAGTAGCCATACCTGTCTCACTTTGTGACACACACATGGCACTCCAGGCATGCACTCAAAGATAATAACCAGGATATAATTAAGACAATATTTGGTCTACTTTTCATAATTGTTTCTGGCACAGAAAATCCATTTTGGAGGAAAAATTGCAATGTCTTATCTTTCTGAGGCAAATCACATTTGTTGAAGACAAATTATAGATGCTGTGAAGGGAAATAACTTAATTACTTAAAAGAGAATCCAATTTGGCTGTATATTTTTGCTGCAGTCTATGGAGCTGGGATAATTCAAAGTAGTATTCCTATTCCACTTGAGAACATAATTAGATTTTACATAGGAAATTATCTTGAGGTTTCTTGGTTTTTCCTGGGAAGCCTAATTGGATCACCCTTCATTTAAGCATAGTTTTACACGTTCTCTCTCAAAGGCTTAGTCTTAAAGCCGTGACCATTGTAAAAGACTTCACTTGAACTTTCTCTATAAATATTTATTCTTGAGGAGACAATAGAAGAAATCCTTGGAAGGAATTCTTTTTCTTTCTCATCTTAGCTTGAAACCTTGTCACCCCAGATTCCTCGCCTCTGCCCTGGAGTCACAACAAAAGGAACTGAGCTGAAACAAAATTCCCAGTGTCACCAGTCTTAATGGATATTTCATTCTCCTTTGAACAAAGGTGGGATATCTCTTTTTCAAAAAGAAAAAAAGCCTTGGCTCTCTCCCTACCCTGAAAGCTCCCCCACCCCTATCATTCTCTGTCCTGACCCTGCCATTTCCAAGCGGCTCCAAAGCATTCCCTGTGTGGTGGTTTGTCTGACAATGCTGGGAAACCCAGTCTGCTGGCCAGCCCTTGCATGAAGTAGCTGATTGTTCCCTTTCCTCATCCCTTATGAATGGGGCCCTTGAAGGTCAGTAATGTAGATCCAGTTGTATAATGGAAGCTAAAATATTTAAATTGTATGCATGCTGCCAATAATGGCGTAAATATGACATCTGAGTTATTAATAACATTAAGCCTGTAACTGGGGAGGAAAGTGGATGTTTTTATCTTGCCAAGCCTTTGTTTTCCTAAAATGCCACTTGGCAATTCAGCTCTCCCTACTGGGGGCTTCTCAGCCTCCTTTTGTGGTTATGCCTACATTCAAGTTATCATTCTGGGGTACTCTTTTAAGAGGATAACCTACAGGCTTTATTTTAATAATTTCAACTAAGTGTCTGTGACTTTCTCCAAGCTTACTGTCAGTAAATAAAGGCACCACAAACAGAATTGAGTTGTCATTACTCCCAGGTAGTACTCACTTAAGAGGGTCAAGGACTGCTGGAGACAAGATTCACATTACCTTAGAAAATAATCTAGGCGGCCCCAACACTTGGAAATGTGGCACTGAGCCTGGCATTGTGGGGATTTACCCAGCCCACTTTGAGGAGGTCTCCACTTGGCTGCCAAAGTGGTTTATCTGGTCAGTGCTGGAGAGATCCAAAAGTTAGCCAGAGGAATGGCCTAAGAGGAATGTTGGAGCCTCAGGGACCCATAAAGCAGTGGCGACAAATCCTTTCAGAGCAGTGGTTCTCAACTGGGGGTGATTTTTGCCCCCCAGGGAACATTTAGTAAGGTCCGGAAACATTTTGGGTTATCATACTGGGGGGGGTGGGGGGTTGGGTAGGAGGGTAGGTGAGGTGCTACTGGCATCTAGTGGGTGGGGGCCGGGGATGCTGCTAAACATCCTACGATGTACAGGACAGGCACCCACAACAATTACCCAGCCCGAAGTGTCAACAGTGTTCAAGACTGAGAACAAGTTTTTAAGGTGAGGGCCATGGGATGAAAATTATTATCAAAATAAGGATACATCCAACCAGCATCATTTCATGAAATTATCACTGGACAGGATCCCAAGGTCTCCCTTTAGCCTCCTTTATTCTGTCTCATTTCAATGCTTTTTTACCCCCACTTTACTCAACTCACACAATTCTCTTTCACCCTGATTTCAATGTTACTTTGTCATAATGAACATATCTTTCTGTTTGTTTTCTTCTTTCCTGCCATTCTAAGAAGACATCCCACAAAGGGAAATACACGGTAAAGGGTGACTGCTGGTGACTCTCTAGTTCCCACCCAATATCTGTCGCTCTAAAGACCACGATGTTTACTCATTTAATCCTCACCACAGCCTGTGACTCAACTAGGAATGCTTCCCATCTTTCTCCTTTTATTTGAAAAATAAACAAGGAGTGATTGAGGTACCAGCCCATTGTTCCATTGTCTGCAACTGATTTGGATTAATTTAAATCAATCCTGTTAAGTCCCATAATTAAAATCTTCTAAAACCTTCTGAAAATCCTTCTTTCAACAGAAAATGCTAAACTGCTTGCAGGCTGAGCTGAAGGATCCACAATGTTAAGAAAGCCACAAAAAGGGAAAGAACTTTTCAAAATCAAACAAATAAAGGTGTTCAACCAAACCATACCAGGTGCTGGGTGTTTATCTGGCAGAGCCGGTCCGCGATTAAGTTGATTTACATATTACAGTTCAATTAACTAGAACTCAACTCATCAACACTCTTAATCAAAGGGAATTACTTCCTCATATTTGACTCTGTCAGAAGGAAAGTAATATTTATTGAGAGCTCACTAAATTCCAGGCACTCTCATACATGTGATCCACGCACAAAGGGCCCATCAGTTAGATGATATTGCTACCTGCATTTTCAGGCGAGGACCCTGTCAAAGAGTTAAACTGCAAATAAAGGGGTTATGCTCTTTCTGCTATGCATACTATAAATGGCATTCAAACAGAACCACCAAGGTCTGGGGCATGTCCTCATGTTCTCAATATATTCAGTCCAAACATCTCTATCTTTTCTAGGCCGAATCCTATGTGATAACAAAAACAGTTACCATTCACTTTGAGGGTTTCCTACATTAAATAATACATTGATTATTTAATCTCACAGCAGCCCTATATAGTAGGAAATATTATTTTCCTGTTTTACAGATGGAGAAATTGAGGCAAAATTAACCCAATGCCATATATTTAATGAGTGGTAAAGCTTTGACACCAGGCAGCCTGACACCAGAGTGTGCCTTCTTAAGCATTATAGTAACTTTATTATTTTCTATGACGTTAGCCAGGGTAATAACCATGAGGTCAAAAAGATCCTCCATGCTCTCCAGTCCTCTTTAGGGTTCAATACCGGACACTCACCTGGTTGTACTTTTTAAAGCAACAAAGCAGACACTGACATTTGAGAAAGGTTTTCACTATTAGTCATTGAAATAAAATGGGTTTCAGTGCCTGGCACATAGCAGGACCCAATAAATACTTGCTGAATGAGCTAATGAATGAACACCCATAAATTTGTATTCCTGAGAGCACACTATGCTCTAAGCATTCTGATTAATGTTTGTGTGTGACTTGACTTCCTTCCTTTACTGTTTCAGCCATTCTTTTTTTCTTTACTGAAGTATAGTTGATTTACAATATTGTGTTAGTTTCAGGTGTACAGCAAACTGGTTCAGTTATAAATATATTTTTTCAGATTATTTTCCCTTATAGGTTATTATAAGATATTGACAGTTCCCTGTGTTATACAGTAAATCCTTGTTGCTTATCTATTTTATGTATAGTAGTTTGTATCTGTTAATCCCATACTTCTAATTTATCCCTCTCCCCCAACCCTTTCCTCTTAGGTAACCATAAGTTTGTTTTCTATGTCTGTGAGTATGTTTCTGTTTTATATAGAGAGTCACTTGTATTATATTTTAGATTCCACATATAAG
This sequence comes from Balaenoptera musculus, assembly GCF_009873245.2. Lineage (NCBI taxonomy): Eukaryota > Metazoa > Chordata > Mammalia > Artiodactyla > Balaenopteridae > Balaenoptera > Balaenoptera musculus. The sequence continues at coordinate 20,429,011 of NC_045791.1, read as the reverse complement.
TGGTATCATATAATATTTGTCTTTCTCTGACTTACTTCACTTAGTATGATAATCTCTAGGTCCATCCTTGTCACTGCAAATGGCAATATTTCATTCTTTTTTATCAGCCATTCTTTTATTGAACCATTTATTGAACAAAACCCTGGGCCATGCAGGTATGAATGTTGCTCATGGTATAGTGGAAGAAGTAATCCTTTGGTGTTCTAGACATGCTGGAAAGTTAGCTAAAGGACTCTCAGACTTTCCGACTTCCTTACATTTTAAGAAATCAAAGTTTTCGCCCTCCCACCCAATTTTTCTATTATTTAATACCCATCCCCCAAGTCCTGCTTCCACTGATTCCCCATTTAGGGGAGAGCAGATCCCTGCCCACCTCACAAGCTGGGTGAGAAGCTCCCAATCCCGGTCTTCCTATTTTACCAGCCCAAGGGAAGCTGTCCATTCACACCACGAGGATAAAAGCAGAAATTCTGCCAAACCATAGGATATGGGAAAGAGCCTCAAAGGCAGTTTCTTGGACTTCTGTCCATAGGAGACAACTTGTTAGGCCCCTGGGATTGAAGAATGAAATCATGACCATCGTTTTGGACAACATCCTACTTCCTCTGGCAAGCCTACTCAGTCTCTATCAGTCCAAAGTGAGCTTTTCCACCCTAAATTCTTAGCTCATGAAGTCTGCAGTTTGTAAGCTAGCACACATAAAAGGCTTTTGAAAAGTTAAAAGCAGCTATTGTGTGTCATTACCATTATTCTTTTCTTTCATTTTTAAACAAATTTTGCTTCCCAACTAGTTTAATGTCTTAAGTGCAGAGACCTTTGCAGTGTAACATAGTTAATTGATAGACTTGATTTGATTTGATTTGATGAGAAACTAATCAGATTCCATAGGTTGTGCCAATGTTGGCTAAAATTACATAAGTTAGCTCAGTTGGTTAGAACCTGATGTTTCTAAAGCCAGGACCAAGGGTGAGTCCCGCCAGGGCCATCTTTAAAGTGATGTTACACATGAATGTAAGCTCTATGAATGCAAAGACTATGTCTATGTTGTTTATAGCTGTATTTCCAGTGTCTAGAACAGGGATCGAAAGCTTTTTCTGTAAAGGGCTAGATAGTAAATGTTTTAGGCTTGACAGGCCATGCAGTTTCTGTCACAACTACTCAACTCCGCCATTGTAGCAGGAAAGCATCCAGAGACAACACATGAATGAATGAGTATGTCTGTGTTCCAATAAAACTTTATTTTTGGACCCTGACGTTTGAATTTCATATAATTTTCACATATCACAAAATATTATTCTTCTTTTAATTTTTTTCAACCATTTTATAAAAATGTAAAAACCATTCTTTGCTCCCAGGCTATGAAAAACAGGGACAGGTCAAATCTGACCTGCTGGCTGTAGTTTGCTGACCCCAACTAAACAATGCTTAAAATACAGAAGAAATTCAATAAACATGAATGAATATGTGAAACTCTCAATATGAGACAGTTTACTCTTTAAGTTTTAAGGCACCAAGAACCCCAGTGAACCTGTGACCTTTAAGTATTTGCAAAAACACGACACCTACCATTTATAAGCACTTTACCAGCCACAAAATGCTTTCACAGGTAGGACCTCAGCGTGGGTCTCTGTGCCAATTTGTGCCCTATTGGTTGGCCAAATCCTGTTGCTTTACTGGGTCTATTATTTGGAGAAGAAAGGCCTGGGATAGGAGAGTTGCCTTTTTTATCCACTTTTTGTGCTCTATCACTCTCATCTCCAGGAGTACAGATGAAGGTGGCGTCTCCTGTTATAACTCCCTGTAGCTAGAACAGCAATGGTTCACTCATCAGAGTTGTTGGGATACACACGGACTAACCTTCCTCAGGCGTGAGCAACATGAGATTTGCTTCTCCAAAGTGATAATCACCAGTCACAACTTTTGGCAGCAACTCTCCAGCCAGTAAATAGGACAAAAGAAAAAGCCATAATCCACAGTGATGAATAGTGTTTCATAGCCACAAGCTGAGCCACAAAAGCCCAAGAAAAATCAATGGTGCAGAAAGCCTTTTTGGACCTGACCCCAGCTTTGGAGGGAATGAGGATAATTCTGCTATTCCCTTTTAGCCTTCAGGTGCCTCATGGGAATGTCAAAATTAATCTCCAAGGGGCTGCCGCTATTATGTCGCTTACTAAGAGAGTTTCCAAGTGAACTTCACTACTTTATAGAACATTTTTCCCAAGGAGAGAGGCCCAACTTCTGTCTCAGATGAGAAGGCATGAGAAGACAATGAAGAAACTGCGAAGTGCTTTCTGTTTAAGATGGGCTTTCTGTTACAGCTGTGTGACAGTACAAAAATAATTGATCAGTCACCATGGGTCCTGAAAAAAGGAAGACAAGCTGTATAGGCTAAAGTGGCCCTGGAAAAAAAACCCTGGCTGAGCTGAAATCCTATCTGTAAGGAGTGGAAAAGAAGAGCAATGTGGAAGAAATAATAAATAAAATGAGAAAGGACACAAAGTGCCAGTTCATAAAAGAGGAAATAAAACTGATAAACAAAATATGAGGACACGTTCAACCCCACTGGCAACCAAATAAATAAAAATCAAAACAACAACACACTGCTTCTCATTTATCAAACTAGCAAACATTTTCAAAGTAACAGTTTCCCAAGTGCAAGGACGCAGTGAGCCAGGCATCACTAAGCACTGCTGGTCAGGCGTAAACTGGCCAAACCCTTCCAAAGCCCTGGCAGATGCCCTGGAAGCTTCAGTGTTCATCCCCTTGCCCACAGAGAGACCACTTCTGGATCTTTAACTTCAGAAAACAGTAGTAAATACTAAAAATGTTTTGTGCGCAAAGTTGAGTTTTTCAGGTAGAATAACAAGAAAATAGGAAATCATCTAAATATCTCGCAGCAAAATGAAGATTAAGGAAACTATGGTGAATCTACACAGTGGAATATTATCTAGCTTCTTCAGTGATGTTTACAAAGGCTGCTGGAAAATGTTTATGAGGTGTGACATGAAAGAAGCAGGTTTCATACAACTTCTATTGTACATACTATCTGATTATAAATTTTTTTTAAGTCTATGCATATAAAAAAGATAAATAAAAATGTTATTAGCAGTAGTTAAGTGATAGGCCTTTTGAGTGATTTTTAAATATTTTTTTTTGATTTCTCTGTATTTTCCAAACTTACTATAATGAATAATGAAAAAATAATCAGCTTATTTTAAAAGGTGTAGGGCAGGGAGAAAAGAAGTATATAAGCTCCTTCCTAGGCTATAAACACTCCAGGATAGGAACCCAGTCTTGTTCTTTCTTTTTTTTTTAAAATCGGCTCAGGGCCCAACTAAGTACTAAATAAATGATTGTTGAACTGAACAGAACTAGGCATTTGCAGTGTTAAATTAATTAAACAAGGAGAAAATTAGACTGAGGCTCTAATGCCCTGGCACCCTACTAAGCAAACCAAAATCTAAGCTTTTAAATGCCTCAAGGTTATAAAATCAAAATGCTAAGGACAGTCAATTAAAAAACAGCCACCGAGGCTTAAAGCTATAGCCAATCAAATTATTTCCTTTCTTTGCTTCTGTACCTCTTCTAGGTAAGTCTTTTCCCCTGGCTCTTGTGGAGGAGTGGTCCTAACCACTTCCGATTCGGGGCTGCCCAATTCCAGTCAAGTTTGTTCAAATAAACTCTTAAAATGTTTTAATATGTCTCAGTTTATCTTTAAACAGTTTGATATTTTTAAAATATCAGACATTTACATTACCCCGAAGGTATTTACAATGTAGTAGTAGAATTTACCAGTAGCAGAAATCTTAACATTCTATTCCAAGCAGAGCCTTGGATAAAGTCCAGTGTTTCTGAACTGAAGGTTATGATCTAAAGGAAGCATTCTAGAGAATTCCACAAGTACAAGAGAATGGAATTCGGAGCTGTGTAGCAGTAGCCACAGGCTGGACTGAGCTTATGGTGAGTGAAGCTATTTCAAATCAATACATAGTCATGGCAGCATCTTTACAAAGCTGTCCAGTTAAGGCTCTAGTAGAGGTGATATGGATCTGGGGTCTCTCAAAGGACTTCTCCCAGAGAGGTCAAGTCTTTCAAAACCCACAGGAAAGTAAACATACGAGAAAACCTAAAGGAAATTTCTGAAAGGTTAGGCATTCATACATGACGGCAATACTGTGGGGCCTGAAATGGGAACAATGTGTAAGTGGTCAACCCTAAATACTCCATTTTTGTATTGTATTAGAAAGGAAATGTCATGTTGGGGAAGAACTTCCTTCATTCTAATAAGTCCCCAAAACATAGCCACACACAACAATGGTGGTTTACAAGACGTAACATAATGCAAGTTGCTGAGGTAGGAAATGCCAGGAGAAAAAGACCAATGTTCACTTTTGTGGAGAGGATACCACAAGTTTGTTACTTTTATTACTTGAGATAGGCTGAGGAACCAAGTAGACAAAAGGACTAGAAAGGAAAAAATTAACATTTTTCCTACAGTTAAAATAAAATTAATATTTTAATAAGTAATAATTCAATAACTTTTATTATGTCCTGGGAAATAAATTTTCCTAATGTGGATATAAGTTCAAAACAATATATGTTTTAATGATAAAGATATTATCTGGTCTGATTTGGATTTTTTAATCCATGTAATAAAGAAATCTCCATTGGTAGTTTCAAGCATATGGTCATTTATGAGTTGTAACATTTCTTTTTCAAGATAAATCATGTATCTTGAACATTACAAGTCCACTCAGGAATTACCAAAGCATTTTGGTCTTTTTTTTCTTTGGCTGTGCTGGGTCTTCGTTGCGGCACGCAGGAGCTTCTCTCTAGTTGCGGTGCACGGGCTTCTCTAGTTGTGGCACACGCAGGCTTCTCTTCTTGTGGAGCTTGGGCTCTAGAGCGCGCGGCCTCAGCAGTTGAGGCGCACTGGCTTCTCTAGTTGCGGTGCGCGGGCTTAGTTGCCTCACAGCATGCAGGACCTTAGCTCCCGACCAGGGATTGAACCCGTGTCCCCTGCATTGGAAGGCGAATTCTTAACCACTGGACCACCAAGGAAGTCCCTAGCATTTTGGTCTTATACCTCATTGTCTGTTTTTTAGATATACTAATATAACTCTTTGGCTATAAATTAGACATTTGAGGAAGGGTATTAATTCTTTGCCTTTTTAAATATAATTTTTATTTTTCATATTATTTTATTTTATTTTTATTTCTACTTCCATTGGTGTCCAAGACAAGTTAAAACACTTAAAACCAAAGAGTTGCTTTACAGACCTCTGTTTATAGGCTAACTTGTGCCCCTGAAAAATTCATATGTTGAAGCCCTCAGAATGTGACTGTATTTGGAGACAGGTTCTTTAAAGAGATAATTAACCTAAAATCAAGTTTCTAGGGTGGGTCCTAATCCAACATGACTGGTGTCTTATAGGAAGAGAAAATTAGTACACAGGTACATACAGAGGGAAGATCATGTAAAGATACAGGGAGAAGATGGCCATCTATAAGCCAAGAAGAGACCAAAGAAGAAATCAATCAACCCTGCTGACACCTTGATTTCAGACTTCAAGCCTCCAGAATTGTAAGAAAAGGAAGTTCTGTTCTTTAAGCCACCCAGTCTCAGTGCTTTGTTAAGGCAGCTTTACCAAACTAATATAGCCTCTATCTAAAACACTATTATAGTATGTCTTATTCTTGTCTCTTCTATTTAATAGAAACCAAAAAAAAAAAAAAAAAGATTGAATATACATCCAATCATTCAACAAATATTCACTGAGTACCTCCTATGTGTCAAGTGCTGGGATACGACAGTAACAAACAAAGTCTCTGGTCTCATGGACCTTACAGACTAGTAACAAAGGAATTATTCTCCTTCTAGAATTATTCTTCATTTCAGAAATAGGCCTTATAAATTGAGCTACTAAACATCTTCAGAGAGAATGAACCGGGAAAGGAACATGGAAAATCAAAATAAATAAAATCCTAACATTTTAATTGCATATCATTATATTACTGGAAGCCCTCTGCATTGGTTGGATTTTTTGAGAAGCAGATGCTGAGACAGAGTTAGGAGTGCTAGAGGTTTATTGGAGGGTAGAGCCCATGAAAGAGCAAAGAGTAAGGAAGGGGATTTGAAAGAGAAAGCTCTTAGACTGTGATTTTGGGGAGAAAGCAGGATTGAGAGAGCCTCAGACCACCGTGCAGATCCAACAAAGTCTTGGCCAACCCAACGGGGAGCTCCAGAGGAAGGGGTGCCTTTTACAGAAGTCCTGCATGAGGCAGAAATGGCCAGGTGCTGGTGCTCCAACGGTGCTCGTCATTGGCTGGCAGCTGCCTGGGAGGCCTCTGCTAGAAAGCTGGGGTGGGGTCCTGAAGGCGCCCACAGGTGGAGACTGTCAGCTTAGGGGAATCAAGGCAGGTTTTCTCCTGAAGGGAGTTCTGAGTAGCACCTTCATGACTACTGCAGCCTTCAAAGGGTAAACTAGGAAGCTGCTTTTGTAGAGATTTTTTTAAATTCCATACAAACAATTTCTCTCCTTTTAAAACATAGGAATGTGTCTCAGCAAGCGCTTTAATAGCCAAAATCTAGGTCTGTAAGGAAATGCATTTTTAACACGTGATATAACTTTAACTTGTCAAATATTTATATAGTGGAAAGAAGACTTAAATTTTAAATTTTTGTTAAAGTGCGATATGCCACTATAGGGAAAAGCAGGTTTGGGGGAAAAACGGGGAGGGGGGAGGGGGGTGTACTTTTGAATGCAACATGAGGATTTGGAATCAAACATTTGGAGTTATAACTTTCATTCATTCATTCATTCCAGGTTCTGTGCTAGGTGCTGAACACAGCAAAACATACATAGTCCCTACTCATATGGAACCTAGAGTAAGAGCATTAAAGTTAAACAACTAACCACGGCAACAAATGCATATTTATGAATTGGGCTTAGTGCTCTGCAAGAAACCAAGGAACCTGACCTAAAATGACTTAGTCCTAGGCAGGGAAGAAATCCCTAAGAAGTGTTGACCGTGCTGGCATCTGAAGGATGAATTTGTGTTTGGACAGAGTAAGGGGTACAGGAAATGACAGCATGGAGGACAGGCGCAAAGGCCCTGGGCAGGAAGAAGTCAGCAAATCTAAGACCATGTGGCCAGATCTCCAAGGCCAGGGGCAGAAGTCATACCAGGTGAGGCTTGGGACTCAAGGCAGGGTTAGATCTAGCCAAATCTCATAAGGCACACCACTTTGATCTCTGCCTAGGAGCAATGGAAAGTATTTTAAAGCAGGACTGGGTAACATGATCAGGTTTATGTTTTGAAATGATAACTCTGACTGTAGTGTGGGAAAAAAAAAAATTAGAATGGGCCTGAGTAGATCTGGGAAGACAACTTAATCAGAAAGTATGTGGTCCAGGTGAGAGATGAGGGTCCCAGTCACTGGTCACCATTTCTTCAAACTCCACAATGTGCCTTTCAAATTGGGCACACTGGGGAGAACACCGTGGAAGAGGAGACACTACCCTGTCCATCATTAAAATGAAAAGGGGGTCTCAAAACAGACACATAAAATGACTTATTTCTTCCAGGTTTATTCACCGAAGTTTTAGTTTTCCACTGTCACTTCAAACCCAATATACCCAAAACAAAAAGGTGTCCTCTAGAAACTAGATCTGCATCTAATCCATTTTCTCCCACCTGCCACACCACCAGTGTCTCCTGTCTTTTACTTGTGAAACCCGGATGCTACCGGAGGCACTTCCCTCTCCTTTGTCCATATGTCCAGTCTGTTGCCCAGTGACCTGGGCAGGAGAGAATTACACCCAGATCTCCTGGCTCCTTCCACCATGTCCTTTGTCCCCCATCCAAGGACAGGGCCACACAGGGGTTCTCTGTCCAGAAGAACTTTGGTTTATCGCAACAAAGACAACTGAACTTTGTTTTTCTCATCATATTTCACAAGTGTGGTCACTAAGTTTAAACCTCTTCTCTTTCATGAAATTTTCCTATACTACTCTGGTTGCCTTCTCCCCACATTCTTAAATCCAACAGTCCACACTATGCAATTTGCTTCTGAAACACTGTCTTGTTCTTTGACTGACTGCAATTTCCTGATCAGCAAAATGAGAGATTTAGACAAGACGTATAATAAAAACCAATTTTCAACAAAATCTTATGTGCACACCCAGCCTGTGAAACATAAAATTATAAATGTTCCGATTAAACAAACGGTAATAGACCAGGAAAAGCTTCCCTATGCCCCCCACTTTCCAGCCACCTCTGAGGTCCCTTATTTGACGGGTATAAGAAGCTTAATTTGAAAAGCTTTTTTTTTTTTTTTTAAATTAGAGGCTTTGAATGCCTCTAAGGTCTCTTCCAGCCCTAAAATTCTATGGTCTGTTATTTCATAAATGTCATTTGGTCTTATCCTTTCCTCTTGATTCTCACTGCAACATTGTTCAGACCTCTTTCACCTCCTGCCTGGAATATTGCAAATTGGTTGAATGGCTTCCTCCCCAAAATACTCATGTTCACCTGGAACTTCGGAATCTGAGCTTATTTGGAAACAGGGTCTTTGTAGATGTAATCAGTTAAGAGGAGGTTATATTGGAATAGGGTAGGTCATAAAGCCCATGTGACTGCTGTCTTTCTAAGAAGGGAAGAGATATAGAGAAAGAAGGGGCACACAGGGAGAGGGCCATGGGACAACAGAGGCAAGATCGGAGCAACGCTGCCACAAGCCAAGGAATTCCAAGGATTGCTGGTAACCACCAGAATCTAGAAGAGGAAAGGAGGGATCCTCTCCTAGAGATCTGGCCCTGCTGACACCTTGGTTTCAGCCTTCCAACATCCATAACTGTGAAAGAATGAATTTCTGTTGTTTTAAGGCCCCCAGTTTGTGGTAATTTGTTACAGTAATGCTAGGAAACAAATACATCCAGTCTCTCTCCAGCTACAATCCCCTTTACGTATTTCTTCCAGATAAAGTTTCCCTAATCTCTGCTCTCATCAGATTCCTCTCCTACTTATTTCCTTTGAGGAAGTCTCTCATCAGATTCCTCTCCTACTTACTTCCTTTGAGGAAGTGTTAGATTTATTGAGCAACTACTATGTGAAAGTCACCATGATAATACTGAGTGTATGGAGGTGAACAACACCAACATGGCCCCTGCCACCATGGAGCTTCAATTATAGCAGGGAACAGAGCTGCCATCTAATGTATAGTCATAAATTGTGATGCACTATACATGAAAAGATTAGGTTGTTATGAAATACAGTTGGAGAGCTGGGGAAGAGGGGGTTAAGCTGATGCCTGCAGGATGACTAGGCACCAACCTGACAAAGAATGAAGGAAAGAACTTTCCTAGTAGAGACAACACATGATCGAGAGGCCCGGAGTGGGAAAGGGCTTGGGGTGTTTAAGGAACTGAAATGGAAAGATGGCTACTGTGGCTAAAGACTGGTGAGCGAGGAGAAAGTGACACAGGATGAGGTCAGGGAAGAAAGCAGAAACCTAATCATAGTGGATCAAGTTCAGGACTTAGGACTGTATCTTAATAAAAATGAGACGGCACTGAGAGGTTTCAAACAGGAACATGACATAAAGCATTTAAGTTCTTAAAGCTGTCTCTGGCTGCAGTCAGGAGAGGGGTATATGGGGTCAAAACCAAAATGAGGTGATCAGTTAGGATCATGCAGTAGCCATACATGAATTTGGGTTGTAGATGAATTTGAAATATATTTTTTAGGTTCAACCAGTAGGACTTACTGATAATTTGTATTTGAAGAAGAAGGATGGAGGATCAACAGATTTCTGGCTTGAGAAATTAGGTGGATAAAGATACCATTTACTGAGATGGGGAAGACTAGGTGGATGAGTTAGGGGTACAGTCGAAGCTGCTATACAGAATGGTCTCAAAGCACAGTGGCCCACAGAATATGGAACCATTTCTCTCTCACGTAATAACCCATAGGTAGAGAGTCCAAGGCTGGTAGGACAGCTTTGCCATCCTAAATGCAAGGTTCCTATCTTTGGATCTAACTTAGCTGTTCTGGCTTCAGCCCTCACTATAGCATCCCAGCCAGTATAATTTGGGGACCACCAGCTGGAAGTGGCACACGTTACTTCTGTTGACCTCTCATTGGTCAAAGCTAGCTACACGACCCCACCTAACTGAAATGGAGACGATGAAATGCAGTCTTTGGCTGGACAGCTATATGCCAAGCAAAAATTGGAAAGTTCTTTTACAAAAGGAAGAAGAGTATAAAGGTTGTTGATGGATAACCGGCAGTCTTAGACACACGGAAGGGTGATTAATATTAAGTAGGAATCATAAATGTGTAAGTGGAAGCTTCCTGTAGGACACCTAAGTGGAGATGTCAGGTAGGTAGATGGGTATGCGGTTCTGAGAAGTTCAAAAGGTAGCATGAGGCCAGAGATATATATTTGAGAGTTATTTCCATGCAGATGGTACTTAAAGTTATGAATCTAGATTAAATCAAGTACAGTACCTAGAGAAAAGGGCCAAGGACTGAACCCTGGGGGCCTCTAACACTTAGAGGTTGGGTAAAGGAGGATAGGCTTGTGAAGGAGACTGGGAAGACCAGTGAGGTAGGAGGAAGACCAAAAAAATGTGTGGTCTTATGGGAGCTAAGAGCAAAGAGCATTTCCAGAAGAATGGTGCACTGTGTAACATGCCAATGAGAGGCTTAGTAGAATGAAGATATAGATACTAATAATGTATCTCTGTTGCCTTTTCTACTTTCTGTTTTCCTTCAGAGTAGTTAGAATCTGTTTTTAGCCTATCTATTCAAACATATTTCTACTTCCCATTCTAAAATCATGTCCATATTCTCAGAGTCCCCAAACATATCAGCTGGTTCCCACTTTAACCATACTCTTCCTTCAACCTGAATTGATATTTCTCTCCATTCTCTAGTTACCCAAGTTATCCTCATTCTTCAAGGTTCCCCATTCATGAAGCCATCTTTGACTCTCAGAGCCCACACTAGGTGAACATTAAACTGTTTTCTCATTACATTTTATGTGCTATTTTTTCTGATTCTTAAGGATGGAGACCACATTACATTTATTCCATATCCCAAACAAGCTAATAGGGTTAGTGGAGTATGGGTACCCAGTATTTATTGACTAAGGCACAAATATAATACTTTCTGGAATATTTGGGAACACAGTCTTAGCATTTTAGATGTAGAAGGACCTTTGGAATTATATGATTCAAAGCTACAACTTACACATGAAAAATCTAAAGTCAAAGAAACATGAAAATGTTTTCTCTGTATTTAAAACAGAATCCAAGTTCATAGTCACCATCCTCATCGATGAGCATCATTGAACCACTGTGCCTCACTAATTGCAATTTTCACCAACTATCCCCTTGCTTCAGTTCCTTCTATAGCTCCCCATAAAGCATCTATTAGACACCTGGTAAGTGTCAGGCTCTGTGATTATGAGCAAGATGAAGTCTTGCCTTTGGGGACTCTGTAGATATAGAAGCTGGAGACTGCATCAATTTCTCCCTTCCTGATTTCCAGCCATGCGCAGTTTCCCAAGGAACATTGAAGCATATGCACAGGCATAAAAGAAAGCCCCATCTTGACTGATTCTGTTGATGAAAACAACAAGCTCCCCTGCAGGAGCTGACTTTTACCTCCTCATTGCAACCCTTCCATTCATATGCTGTAAGTTATACCAAATTTAGTGTAAACTACTGATAAATTGAGTAAATAAACACATTTAACATTTGGAGGTATTTAGTTCTTTTCTAATTCAAGTAGCCCTGTATGAATCTTACTATGATGTGTCAATCACCCATATGATGACTTATAAATGTTTGTGGTGGAACAGAGAGATTCTTAACCAGCGTTTAACCACCTTGGTGTTTGTTTTCAGTACTGTGGGAGGGCCATTGGAGGGTAGGTGTAGCTCAGAGGTGAGAGAAAACTTATTAACCACTGGAAAGGTGCCAAGGAAGGGCCAAGGAATCCTTCCAGGGAAATCTTTATGAACACGTTAAGAAGCTACTCAAAAACTATGTAGTGCCATTTTACACTGACCCAGCTGTGCAGTTCACAGAAAATAGACAAGAGGCTAACAGAGTGGTAGGTCTGAAGTCCAGCATCGCCCTTACACCTGGGCTACTGGAACCCCCTTCCCTGTAGAGGGCCTCACTGGCGAGGAGCCCGTGAGGGGAACAAAAGGAAATGTCCAGCAGAACCTGTGCCTCAGGTGCTCTCAGGATCCAGGTGTTGGTAAGTCCATGGCCTAATAGTCTTAGGCCTACTGCCAGGGTCGTGAGGGCCTATTCTCTGGGTCACCCTCCTAGGGGCAGAACATATCACCAATATGCACATTCTTGTCCCAAGGGACAGCTTTTTGTGGGGAAGGGGATGGAACTTGGATATGCCAGCTGGGTGTCCCCCGCTCCAAGCAAGAAGAAGCCCTTGAGGTGTAGGATGGAGCTAGAAGTGGAAAGAAAAGGGTGGCTCAAAGCCTCCATTTGCATTTTGCTCAGACCCCTAAAGGTCAGGGGTAGGCCAGCTCAAACTCTTGTAAAAGGAGCTGCATTATAAAAACTCCTCTTGCTCCACACCATAAGACTCTCTGCAACTAATTCCCTGTGGTGATGGTCCAACAGGTGACAACAATGGCAGAGAGTCTGCTGAGAAAAGGCTTCCTGAGATTCACCTGCTTTCGTACCTCATCACTGGTGAGGGTGGAAAGGAGACTATCTGGCATGGAAACATCTGGGATGTGGGTTTTTGTTCAGGGCTCAAAGTCACACATTGATCTTCACATCCACTCAGCCCTGCCCAACAAGCACAAATCCAACAAACTGGAATGGATCTTCATGTGGTAGAATGTTATTTGTATGTTTAAGTGTTTTCTTTAAAAGTTTTAAAATTCAAAGTTTAGAATTTGAATTAGATGTTTAAACCCTTACTTTCAAAATGAATAAAAACTTAGGCCAAGGTGCTTATCCTGCTATACTTGGAGTATAGCACGAGATTGTTAGCTCTTAAAAGCAGCCTTTTAATTGTTCCAGAAAAAATATATATACTTAACACATATATTATATATTTGTTATTACTATTATCTGAAAATTGCTACTTTTTTTTCGTTGTTCTTCCCCCAGCCTTCTCCTTCATTTCTTTTCCTCTACTGACTCCGTACAAGTGGCTAGAGTACACATGCTAATGAGTTGCCCCGGCACTTCAGGATCCTAATCCCAAATCATAAAGACCCTAAGAAGGACCTCGGCTGCCATCCATAAATTTTTATTTAAAAGCAAGATAAAAGTGGAATTAATTCAGCACAGAGCCAGCGCAGCAAGGGAGAAAAAAAATTGTGTTGTTTCAAAATACTTATGTGTGTCCCTACCCTTCCTGAGCTCATAACTTGTGCACATGCTTAATAGGTCACGTCATAGTTAACGCTTCTTCCTTCTAGGAACGGCTTCATAAACCCCCCTTAAATCCAGTCATCGCAGATGATTGGGGAATCGAAACACAGAGGCAACTCCCTACTTTCTCTAATTGGAATGACTAATTCAGCCATAACAGCAGTTCCATCCAGATGCTCAGATTGATTCAGAGTATGGAAGTCTGTAGTGAGGGGATTTACTCAAGATGCTGAACAAAGAAAGCCATCATTATCTGTGGTCAGGAAAAAGTATTCTAATTAGTGTTAATATCCTCCTGCTGAGCTCCTGTCATCCACATTTTGATCCCTGTCCTCGGGCTTTCCAGGATCTGATGTCCTGGCTACATGCAAGCAAGGGTCAGGGCGCTGATATAGGCAGATGGGAAGCAGAGGCTGGGTGTGCTGTCCAGAGCAAAAGAGTTACCTTAAAAATTCACTTGCATTGATTTTCTGGGATGAGATCTTTATAAAAATTTGCTCAGCAAGTGTCAGTCTAATGCACTCAGTTTACAAACTCATAATAACAGCTAGTAGTTGAATAAAAGCATGAGAAGAATTTGTGGAACACTGTCTTCAAACATTTGAATTACCCTTAAGGCTCATCTGCAAATCAGTCTGAAACAACTGGATATCCATTAAGGTCTGAGATTTCTCAGCAATAAATTTAGACTCTAGGGGAGATTAGGCACAAGTCAGTGCTTAATAAATCCCTTCTGAAGATGGCAGTGACAGGAAGAGGTGCAGGTGGGCCTTCCTCCGGATTCCTTTCTTTTCACTCACCCCCTGAAGTCAGTGCCCTGATGGGCTGATTTGAAAGCCAAATAAATGGCCCAGAAACAGACTAAGGAAAAGAATCTTGATGTGCTTAGCCCCATGTGGAAAAGAGGAATGTAAAGAAAGAGCCTAGCAAACCCAAACCATTAATTTCCAAGGGAGACTTTTAAATAGTGAGAGATTTAACTGACCCAGTTGAAACCCTCCATACAAGGTTTTCTGAGCACTGGGCACTCCGCCAGCCACATATCTTATGTCACATATGACATGCGTGGCTCACGGTCAGAGACAGGATTGAAGAGAAGCCAGGACGGCAGTTATCCACCACCAGTAATCCATGAAGTGAAAAGGAAGTTTCTCTGCCCCTCTACCCTCTTCCCAACCCCCCGCCCCGGCCCTGCTTCTTTTCCCTCCTCCTAAAGTAAAAATGACTATAATCTGTGACAATGCCAAAAGTGTGTGAAATGTCTAATGACGGGGTTCAGCCCATGCTACCCCAAAATACAGCACATTGGCATATTAAATATTTTAAGTAGAAGGACTTTGGGGGTGTGTGTGTGTGTGTGTGTGTGTCAAACATTCCAAGTTTAATATAAATATTTTAAAATATTTGCTCAGTGCATACATTCAAACATATCCAGAAAACTCATACAGTAAAAATGATTTATTATCCCTCAGTGAGCTTTCCAGTCTGAGTCATGAACCTCATAAGAGGGACACCTTACCTAAGTGAAAGGACTTTTGAAATCAGCAGAAGCAGGAAGGTCACTCTGATCTCCACCTCCCATTCTCCCCGGAACAGGTCATAAAACCGTCGTGTCAGAGGTGCCCTCCTGTACCCAGAAGAAAGGAGCAACCCTGTCTCCAAAGCCAAACGGACATCAAGAAGAATCTGAACAATCAGGCCTTGCTAAGTTTCCCCCAATTTACTGTATTTACATCATACTGTTTGACCTATCATGTTCCTCCACAACTGTCCATTCTTCATCAAATCTAACATAAAAATACTCAGGTTTAATTATTGCTTCGGGTCTTCATTTCTTTATGAAGGCTCCTGTGTCATGTAAAACCTACATTAAATAAACCTGTACACTTTTCTCCTGTTAATCTGTCTTGGTCAGTATAATTTTCAGACCCACCCAGGGATCCTAAAAAGATCAAGGAAAATTTTCCTCCCTTGCACTACACTAGAAAGTAATCCATTCACTGACTCCTATTTTTTTTCAACCCTAGAGGTGGAAGATGACAGATTTAAAAGCTTTCTGTGAAAATCGAGATTCACCTCGTAATTCCAACTGCTGGAGTCCCTGATCATAAAGGCAAAAGGAAACCTACCAGATGTTTGGCTATTTTACACTAAGATTCCAACCCAAGTCCAAATCTGCTCATTTATTGTGCTATACTTTTTTTATAATGAAGTTCCACAATAAAATATCAATTATACATTTTGATCCTTACAAAACATAAACGTTAGCTCACTAACAATAGTTGGTGAGAAATAAGAGGAAGACTTCACTTCGTGTACATCACATTATAACAGGGTTTTTTTGGTCTTATTATTGATTCAGAAGTGAATAAATATAATTCTGATTTTAAAGTGCAAATCTTGTCTCTGTTATCGTCCATGTAATTTTTCTGTCCATTGAGATCTAAAGTAGAAGACAAATATAAGTAAATAAAGGAAACGTTTAAGGTAAATACCAAGAGACCAGGACAAATAGCTGAGGTAAGAGCAGGGGAAGGAAGAGAAAGGAACTCTCAGAAACAGAGCTTTGTTTTTGTTGCTGTTGTTGCTGATGATGCCACAGATGGTGGTTTTGTTGCTGCTGCTCCTTTGTTTTTTTAATTCTTTTCATTTTTTAATTGCTAAGGATGTAATTGTTAGCACCATGAGGGTGGTCTCCACTATCAGACTCTGATCATCTCCAAAGAACCAGTCTTTAGAATAAGAAAAACTACCACTATATTCTCTTTTTAATATCATTCTGTAGTGGATGAAAAATTCTTTTTCCTACTGTCCTCCTAGGTTCTCTGGCTGGGGCCCTGAAAATTGGACTGACAAGACATATTAACAAGAGAAAAGCATACAAATTTATTTAATGTAAATTTTACTGGACACGGGAGGCTTTGTAAGGAAATGAAGACCCAAAGACACAGTTCAACTTGAGCATTTTTTATACTAGGTTTGATGAAGAATGGAAAGTAGTGGGAAAATGGGATAGGATGAAAGGGTGTGAGGTAAGTGTAGTAAACTGGGGGAAACTTAGCAAGGCCTGTTTGTTCAGCTTCCTCTGGGTGTACTCTCGTCTTCAGGGTTAAGGATGCTCCTTTCCTCTGGGTGTAGGGAGCGCACCTCTCACATGAGGGTTTGATGCCCTGCTTCAGGTGAAAAGGGGGAAGTCAGAGAGTTCTTCCTGCACCTGCTGTTTCTCAAATTCCTTCAGCTTAAAATATTCAATATGCCAAGGTGCCATATTTTGAGGTCATATGTTCTGAACACTGTCAATCCCAGTAAATCTCAGCCATATTATATTTCTTTTTTTTTTTTATTGTGGTAAGAACACTTAACATGAGATCTACCCTCAACAAAATTTTCAAGTGTACAATACAGTATCACTAACTATAGGCACAGTATTGTATGGCAGATCTCTAGAACTTATTCATCTTGCTTAACTGAAACTCTATACCCTTTGAATAGCAACTCCCCATTGGTGGTGTTTTTTAATGGAGAAAATCCAAGCAAACCAAAGGTTTTCCTCATCTAAATACAGATAATTAAAAATAACTGGGGAAGGGCCTCCCTGGTGGTGCAGTGGTTAAGAATCCACCTGCCAATGCAGGGGACACGGGTTCGAGCCCTGGGCCAGGAAGATCCCACATTCTGCGGAGCAACTAAGCCCGTGAGCCACAACTACTGAGCCTGCGCTCTAGAACCCACAAGCCACAACTACTGAGCCTGCGCACCACAACTACTGAAGCCCGCATGCCTACAGTCCATGCTCCACAACAAGAGAAGCCACTGCAATGAGAAGCCTGCACACCGCAGCAAAGAGTAGCCCCCGCTCGCCGCAACTAGAGAAAAGCCCGTGTGCAGCAACGAAGACCCAACACAGCCAAAACTAAATAAATAAAATAAATAAATTTATTTTTTAAAAAAATTACTGGGGAAGGGAAATAGGGGTCTAAGAACTGAGGTAGAAGAAAGGAAATATAACAATATCTCCACAAACGGAAGTTTCTTTATTTTCATCTGCCAGGCTTCAATTAGTGCTAATTTACAAAGAATTAAGGATAAAAGAGTTCAGCATACACTACCCCAAAACATGGCACCTTGGTTTATTGAATATTTTAAGCTGAAGAAATTTGAGAAAACAGCAGAAGCAGAAAGGTCACTCTGACCTTTTCCCCTCCTGTTTCTCCCCTGAAACAAGTCATAGAAACCCTCCTGTAAGAGGTGCCCTCCTATACCCAGAAGAAAGGAGCATCCTTATCTCCAAAGACAAAGGGATGCCACAAAGCGATGCCAAGAAGAATCTGAACAAACAGGCCTTGCTAAGTTTCCCTGAATTTACTGCATTTACTTCATACTCTTTGACCTTTCACATTTCTACATGACTGTCCACTCTTCATCAAACCTAGCAAAAAAAATACTCAGGTTTAACCATGTCTTCAGATCTTCATTTCCTTATGAAGGCTCCCGTGTCATGTAAAATTTATATTAAATAAATTTATATGCTTTTCTCTTTTTAATCTGTCTTTGTCAGCTTAATTTTCAGACCCAGCCAGGAACCTTAAGAGTGTCAAGGAGGGACTTCCCTGGTGGTCCAGTGGTTAAGACTCCAAGCTCCCAATGCAGGGGGCCCAGGTTCCATCCCCGGTCCGGGAACTAGATCCCACATGCATGCCGCAACTAAGAGTTCGCATGCCACAACTAAGGAGCCAGTGAGCCGCAACTAAGGATCCCACACGTCACAACTAAGAAGCCAGTGAGCCGCAAATAAGAAGCCAGCAAGCCGCAACTAAGGAGCCCGCAAGCTACAACTAAGGAGCCCGCCTGCCGCAACTAAGACCCGACGCAACCAAATAAATAAATAAGTAAATATTTAAAAAAAACAAAAAAAGTGTCAAGGAAAACTTTTTTTCTCCCCTACAAGGAAAACACACAAAGAGCAAAGGACATCTCAGCCAATACATGTGATATCCACTTCCCAAGCTCTTTTCTCTCCTCACCTCACTATGAGTGATATTAATGAAATCCATTTATTCTTTTATTCAACAAATATTTACTGAGAGCCACTGTGTGCCTCATCTTTCATTCAATATATATTTACTGAGAGCCCATTCTGTGCCAAGAACTGTTCTAGGTCATAGGAATTCAACCGTCAGTAAGATAGGCAAGATCTCTTATCCTCATGGTGCTCACATGATAGTAAAGAAATAAATCAATAAGAGAACAAGATAATTTCTCTTTGTGGTAAGTGTTAGAAAGAAAGTAAAACAATAGTATAAAAGAGGGTGACTGAGCAAGCTATTTAAGATAGGGTAACATCTAATCAATAATCCACCCATCTCTCAAAAATGCACATTGGGTGCTTAATCAATTAGCTTTTACAGCATAACAAACCACCCAAACTTAGTGACTTAAAACAACCACCATTTTTTAAATTCACACTTCTTTGGGTGATCATTTGGGTTGGGCCCAGCTAGACAATTCTTCTGGTCTCAGCTAGACTCACTCATGCATCCGTGACCAGCTACTGGCCATGTAGGCAGCTGTACGTGGGGGGATGGCTGGTTGTCAGCTGGAGTGATAAGAGTGACCAAGCCCTGTCTCTCTAACTCTCTAGTAAGCCATCCTAAGCTTGTTCAGGTGGAGGTCCTGTGGGGTCCAAGAAGGAGAGAAGTGTGGAAGGCCTCTTGAAGTCCAGGCCCAGAACTGACACCATATAGCTTCCGCCACATTTTATGGCCAAAGCAAAGTCTCAAAGCCAGAAACTACAGAATCATATTGCAAAAGGCAAGGTTAGAGGGAAGGGAAGAA
The DNA here is from genome assembly GCF_009873245.2 of Balaenoptera musculus. NCBI lineage: Eukaryota > Metazoa > Chordata > Mammalia > Artiodactyla > Balaenopteridae > Balaenoptera > Balaenoptera musculus. The sequence continues at coordinate 20,409,752 of NC_045791.1, read as the reverse complement.
TTATTGGGTTGTTTTTTTTTTTTTTTTTTTTTTTGGCAATCTAATACAGGTGCTTGGAGTAAGCCAGGCAACTGAGAATGTAGTGGTAAACAGCACGGGCATGACCCCTGTCTTCTTGGAGCCTACAGTCTATCCATCTATGACCTGTGCTACAGGGAAAAATGCCTGCCCACAGCTCTAAGAGAACGGACACAGAATGGTTGTTAACCTGTGGGACCTGAATGTTGGTTTCATTAATTGGCACTTGGCACCTGAGACAGGGGATTCTGCCTGCTCGCCATGGGACCTATTAACACGTCTTATTGTGAAGAGAACTAATTACTAAAATTGGATTCTAACCAAGCCATTCTCAGTCACTTCTCTACAGAGTGCCAATCCTACTGAGCAAAGGACAGACACAGCTCTGTTGAAATCTTATTTTCTTTTAAGACAAAGTCATTTGCTCAGTTGTTCATTGTATCAGACTCCCTATTGCATCTGGTGCCCCTGGACAAGAATTATTTGTCCAGAAGGTGACCTTCACTGCCGTGGCTTTCTCCTAGAAAACGGCTTCCAATAAACATGTGGTGAGCTTGAGGGCCAGGAGGACCAGCCAAGTCCTGTTGGTTGTCCACCTTCCAGATGTCAAAGCCCAGAGACAGAAGGTGATTGTCTCCAAATGGCCTCATCCTTTGGCTCTGCAGGGGGTCAGCCATGTGGTAGACACGACAGGGTCTGTGCTGCCAAGGCCATGCAGAGCTCGCCATGGGCCGAAATGGAAGAGAAAACTTGTCAAATTCTGGCAGAGAGGCTAAGCAAAGCTCTTCGTGTGCTTTGTCTAATTTTTCTTGCTGGAGAATGGGGCTGCAACCACTTTATTCTTATTCCCAGACTTTTTCAGAATACGTGCCCTGATGTATCTGTTCACATTTGTTGGTCAACGAACTTTTATGACGCACCATATTAGGGTTACAAAAATAAATAAGACCCAGTCCCTGTTCTCAAGGCGCTTGTTGGCTTAGAGAAGTGTACAAGGAAGCTTCTTAATGTCTGAGACTGCTACTATAAGATGGTTGTATTTAGTGTCACACAGGGCAGACTCGTACAAAACATGGGTGTTGCTAATTGATGTTAATACTTGGTGTAACTTAAAAGGAAAGACCTCCTTTGAACTGCAGGTTTTAATGTTGCCATGGCTATCTTGTTGTGTCAAAATTCTTCAGCCAGTGGGTTAAACGTTTTGGAAGAAACTGGCTATACAGAGATTACCCCTCCAGAACTGGAGGAGGGGAGCGTTTCGTGCAAAGCAATGGAATTCTCATGGCTGAGTGAGATTTTATCCATCCCCTAAGAGATGGGGGAAACGAAGACTGGCCAGCCTCTGTCGGCTCTGACACCTCGACCTCCACCCCACTGGGGATACATACCACGGTCCCCACTTTCATGTCCTTGTTTGGGCTGTGTCCTTCACTTCCTTTCTGCATATGCAGATTCCAGCTCTACTGTTAAACTCAGCAGAGAAGACCCCCTCTTCCATGAAGTCTTACCTGATCAACGTGCCTGGTCATCATAGCTCTCCAAAAGTTCCATAGTGTTTATCCAAAACCCTTGGTGGCATTTTCGATTTGTTTTCCCCACAGTGCCTAGCACATTGCCCCTGAGGCATAATAGATTCTCAATAAATATTTGCTGGAAATGAAAGGGAGGGAAGAGGAGGGGGAGTGAAAAGGGGAAGTATCAGCGGGATAGAGAGAAACCGAGAGAGAATGGACTGACTACACAAAGATTCCTAGGAAAGAGCCAGCACCACCCCAAAAGGAAAGCAGAAGAAGCAGACTCCCTGACTATTTAGGGAACTACCAAATCCCATCTCTGGTGGCACTGCCTTCCTGAGTGAGCAGATTTGAGATCTGGTCATCCAAGGAGGAACTTCATTCTTTCCCTTTTGTTCTGAAATGTGTGATGACCCAGGGACCAGAGATGCCACTGACACAAAACAATCCAGCTCAAACAGCTGAAAACTGAACATGACCACTACCAGCCCCACAAGTCCCCCAGTCTAATTCCAGACAGTCCCCTGGCTTGCTGATTTAAAAGTAATAGGGACTCGGGTCCTCAACTGCAGCATGATTTCCTCTGGGTCACAAAACATGATGATTTCAGAAGGTCACCCCTAGAGCTGAAGCCAGGAAGAGGAGGGAGGGGACACTACAGTATAGAAGCTGAGACTCTCCCACAGAGTCCCATTTTATCCCCAATCAGCTTTTTTGCTCTTCTGTTGAGCACACCACAAAATTGCTGCTAGGCTCAAGGAAGGGAGAAGCGGCAAGATCACCCAAGACACAAGAGAATTGTCATCCAGCAGGCCCCAGGTCTTGCTGCCCTGTTAGTCACTAAATCAAGGCTTCTACTTCCTACTGTCTTAAGGTCAAGTCCGTAAGCTCCTGACAACACTTCTCAAGTGCCAAAAGCATGTCTATACTCGGTCTCGATACGATCTGCAAAAATCACAACCTGTTTAGTAGAGAGAACTGGTAGCAATATTTCCATCATACAGATGGGGAACTGAGAGGCTGAGAGGTTAAATGACTGATCCAAGGTTACAAGCAAGTAAGTGGGACCAGAACCAGGACCCAGTACCTGCAGGACACTCATCCCTTTCTCCCAAACACCCTCATCTTCTTCCTTGAGCTCCCACAGTACCCTGTGATTACCTCCACAGCAGATTTCCAGTTTTCAGTCGGTCTCTCAGCCAGACTCTGCCTTACCCATGTTTCATCCCCAGCTCATAGAAAATATTCAGTGACTATTTGCTGAGCTAAACTGTACTAAAGCCCGAGACTTCTGACTCGAAACTCATAGCTCTAGAATCTATTCCTCCCTAAAAGTGTAATTCACTGGCTGCAAAAAGAATTATGTATTCATTGAAGACTGCTTGGAAAATAATGACAAATATTTAAAAAATAGACTAGTTTCATGATCCAGACGTAATTACAAGTTACATTTTTATTTCCTCCAACTTTTCTTCCCATGAACGTACGTATTCTATAGATTGAGTTTATAAACAATTTAACACTGGATTGTGAAACTTTTTCCTCATTATATTTTGGGGGAAATCTTTATTTCCAATGGTTCTTGACATTTTTATTCCAATATTCAAATACATTCTAATATTATAATATTCAAACATATAAGTATATGAATTTATTTAGTTTTACTTACTCTTTTTTATTTGTTTCTGACTTTTAAATTATTATTAACAAACCTAAGATAAATGTAGTTGTGAATAAATCTGTTTAAATTTTTGACTATTTCTTTAGGACAAAGTTCTAAAAGTGAAACTATTTTTAAAGTCTTTTATTGATTATTGTTAAATTGCTCTTCAGAAAGAGTATAGCCTGAGGTTCTTTTGTGACATCAGACAATTAGAAATATAATGCTGAAAGTTTAGGCATTCTCGCCCAAAAATCAAGTCACTTTATGGATAGGGAAACCAAGGCCCATGCATGCTTTGTCCAAAGTCATACTGATGATAGCTTAACAGCTTTGAGAAGAAATCAGCAGAAAGGTTAAGGGAAACTGACATTCTTAATGACTGGTACAGTCACAAAATATGAAGGAAATTGGTTTAAAACTTGCCCAGCTGGCCAGGGGGCAAAGAGCTCATTCAACAAAGCTCTCCATTGCTAGCTGTACATTTCACTATTATAATTGATTCTTCCTCTGCCTCTGACTGACTCTCAAGGGAGTCCCTTATAGTTTTAATACCCCCACTCTGACTCCTGGCCAATTGTTAGTCAGCAAACATTTCAAGTCAAGAAGACTTAATTGAGCACCTACTATGTGCCAAACATTGTAATAGGTACTGAGGACACAGTGACGAGTAAGAGAAACAGGGTCCCTGCCCCCAAGGAGCTTATATGCAGAAAACAGACCATAACACATACATAAATGATGAAAGTTTAACTACCAATACATGCCATGAATAAAATCAAAAAGATATACGAGTGTGTGAAGGAGAGAGCTGCTGTATCCAGAGTGGTCAAGGATCACTTTTCTGAGAAAGTGATACTTGAGTTAAGACCCAGATGATGACAAGGAACAGCCAATGAAAGATCTGGAAGAAAGCAGTCTGATCCAATAGCTCTAAGCCAGGAGCAAACAGCCTAACAAATGGACAGAAAGAAAATCAACACAGACAGAACAGAGGGAGAGGTAGGCAGTGGCTATCTCACGTAGGGACTTGAAAGCCACAATAGGAGGGACCTTGGATTTTATTCTGCGATGGAAAGCCGTCAGAGCGCTTTAAGCCCGGAGCTGTGTGCTGAGCTTTCTGCTTTCTGGCCACTGAGATGACCTGTAGAGAGTGCAGATACCTAAGACAGGAGGTCTGAGGATACCAAGCCCGAGGGACCCACCCCGCCATGAGAGGTCTTATTGGAGAGAAGGGAGTAAAGGAGACTGCCGTGTGTGTCATTTAGGTAGGAGGAGAACCAAGACAGTGTGGTCTTCCAGAAGCTCGGAGAAGAAAGTGTTGGAAGGAGAGTGTGACCAGCGGCATCCAATGCAGCTGAGAGGCTGGACAAGGTGAGGACATTGACCACTGGCTTTGGCAAAATGCTGGATCATTAACAACTCTGTAAAGAGTGAGTTCCGTGAAGTGGTTGATGTGAAAACCTGAATGGTGCGGACTCAGGAGAGAAAGGGGGGTGGGGAAGTGGAGATAACAAGTAAAGAGCTGACTCTTTCAAGGCGTTCTGCAGGGAAGAACAGCAGAGAAATGGGGCCATCACTAGCATGGAGTGTGAGTCAAGGGAGGTTTTGTAGCAGTGCTGCCCAATAGAATTTTCCGAGATGATGGGACTGTTCTGTATCTGCCATCGGGCAGTTGAGAATTGATGGAACTGAGGAAGTGAATGTTAAATTTTATTTAATTTTAGTTAATTTAAATTTAAATGGCTACATGTAACTCTTGGCTACTGTCTGGGGTAATGCAGTTTGTAGTTGTTCCTTTGAGAAGTGATATTAAGACACATGTGCATGCTGATAGGAATCATTACATAGATTAATCAGTTGGGTACCTGGGTAACTCTGGATTCTGGGTCGCCTTTCTACCACCACCTCCCCCACGTCCTTAAATCTACTGGTGTTTGACTCATAGTTCGTCTTTTACAGTAAGAAAAAAAAAAAAAAAAATCCAGGACTTCCCTGGTGGTCCAGTGAGTAAGACTCCACGCTCCCAGTGCAGGGGGCCCAGGTTCCATCCCTGGTCGGGGAACTAGATCCTGCATGCCGCAACTAAGAGTTCGCATGCCACAAGTAAGAGTCCGCATGTTGCAACGAAGATCCGGTGTAGCCAAAATAAATTAAAAAATAAAATAAATATTTTTTTTTAAAAAAGGAAAGAAAAAAATCCACCTCTCATGGTCAATTCTGTGAACCATTATAGTTCTATGTGAGTTACTTTAACCTCTATGTCCCTTAGTCCCTCCATCTAGGACTGAGGTTTAAAATGAAAATAGCTCAGTTCCCATTTTCTAAGGAAAAGGGAAATGAAGTCAATGCTGGGTCTAGTTAGAATGGCAGCATGATAAGCGATTAAGAACAGAGGCTTTGGATATGGCGAGCCGTAGAGGTCCAGCTCTCGGCTCTATGACACATTAGCTGTGAAACTTTAAGTGAATTACATTAACTTCTCAGGGCCTCAGTTCCTACATCTGGAAAATGGGATAATAAGAGTCTAGGGTGAGGATCAAATGAGATCATTTGGGCACAGTGCCTGCCTGGCATATAGTAGGTATTCAATAAACGTTAACTATTATCATTAACAGCAGGCGTGAGAGAGACCAGCCTTGGAAGCACCATTATGCCCCGTATGGTAGTGGTTTGAGGAACGTAATGTCTCTGTGGATTCGTTTCTTATCTAAAAAGTAGATATAAGACTTATATGACACCAGGATAGCTTCATTTCCTAAACCAGGGATCCAGGATTAGGAAAGAGCTTCTCTAACTTACAACAGGTGGCTCCTTCCTGGAAGTGGGTGCAAGGACAGGAGGGTTTGGAGGACTTCTCCAATAAGCATCACCCACTGCATGACTTGTTATTTTTCCCAGACCCTTATCTACCAGTGCTGCCCACTTAAACCAAGAGACTCACTGATAGTTCTGAGCTCAGCTGCCAGGCCAGCAGCCATCTGTTTAAAACTTCAGATGAATGCCCCCCACACCCACCTACTTTCTCCACACAGCACTACAAGATGCCTCCCCTGGCTCCTGATAACGGCTTTGAAGAACATCTTGCCTGTTAACAAACAGCTTTTGATTATGCCTGGGTTTGATCTTTATTTTGTCCTTATTCATCAGACCTCTTTAAATGGATTCTTTCACACTCTTCAGATTAGCCTAAAGGAAACCCCATGAAACAATGAGTCCAATTCTCCCTGGTGCAGCGAGTGGGCTGTCAAAAGACCACATAGGGCCCTGCAGGGCTGTGAGAGGAAAGAGGGGTTGGTGATGTAGCCGGCGCCAGTGAAGAGTGAATTAGGCTAGCTTCAAAAGCGGTTAGATAGGATGGGAGAGCAGAAACACAGCACACAGCCCTCTGGCCCAGCACAATCTTCACTCACTTTCAAAGAAAACTTGTTTCCTTTACACACAGGCAGCTTCTTCCTCAGAAAGCCCCGGATCATCACTAGTGTCCAGAACACCAGAGCTGACCTCCCACTGGCAGAACAGGAAAATAGCCAGTGTGATTTGGAGGGGTGGAGAATATACCGCCCCAGCAAAGCTGGTGTGTTTCTAAAAGCATTCCATTGAAACACTTTTTTCTTTTGGAGAATTGGCATTCCCTGACCTAGAAGGACTGTGGCCACCTTTCCCACCTTAGTAGCTGGTGCACAGCCCTGGCTGGCTCATTAGAATCCCATCCAGCTAGACACTGATTGGTCCAGTGAAGAACACATGATTCATGCAGGACCGATCAGAGTTCTGGAGAAACAGAGAGAGAGAGAGAAAGGGAGACTCTCCATTTCTTTCTCCTTCAAAGGTCAAGTAGCCAGGGTCTAATCTTTGCTGACACACAGAGGGAGTTGGGACTGAAGAAGGACACAGCACTAAGGACATAACTTCAGCCCCTGAATGCAGCTGTGCCTGAATGCCTGAAGTATTATTTACCCCTTTAAACTTCATAGCTATTTCAGCCAATCAATCATCTTTTTTGTTTATGCTAGTTGGAATTCCTGTTCTGCCACTTGCAACTGACAGGACAAAAAGCTAAGATCATTACATCCAAGTCTTGCTAAGAATTTGTAGACAGAGATAGATAAACATGATAAGCAGTGCTTTAGGAATATGTGTTTGACAATGGTTTTTAAGATAAATTGGTGTGTAGGCACCATGTTGGGAGCCTGTTGCCGTAATATAGGCATCAGGATTTTTAATTTCAAGCAGTGGAAGTCACTCCAAGTGGTTAAAAGAAAGGGAGTTTATGTAAAGGGTATGGAAGACCCAGGCTCTACAACTTCGTCAAGCCGTTTCTATTATGTAGATGACCTCAACTACAAAGATGTTTTCGTATTCTTGAAAGTATCCAAATCACTATAATTTCAATGAGAATAAAAAATATTTGAACAAAAAATCTTCTACAGACATGTTCATGACGTACAAGCCATACTGAATAACTAATTATTTATACCAAATAAGCTACAAGAGGACTTCCCTGGCGGTCCAGTGGTTAGGACTCAGCATTTCCACTGCAGGGGGCATGGGTTTGATTCCTGGTCAGGGAACTAAGATCCCACATGCATGCAGTGAGGAGGGAAAAATAAAAAAAAAGCTACAAGAACCACGTTACTTTACTTATGTACCATAAACATCATAAACATCAGGCAAAGCGAATTGTTAGAAAGACCAGAGAATCACCCATGAAGTTCAACTTCTAGAAATAATGCCCAACTCACTGCAGAAATGGTCTAAGGTGATAATCACGACTGCTACCACTAAGCACCGGGCATTTGTTTGCACTGCCATTTTTGTGCCACTTCTGAGTAACTTTGGAGCCTAGAACTCAAATTAGACCAATCTCTACTGCTTCCAGCCCCACTGTGACTTCTGAACCAAGAGCTCATATGGCCGTGGCTTCTGCCACTGCTGCTGGCATGGGATCCTTCCCTCACTAGGCCCCAATATGGGTGATTGGTAGACTTTTATGGGTTAAGTTGTATCCTTTCAATTTCCTATTTTTACCCCCCAGGGAACTGTATTTGGAGATAGAATCTTTAAAGAGATAATTGAGGTTAAATGAGGTCATAATGGTGGAGCCTACTCCAATAGGACTGGTGTTCTTCTAAGAAGAAGGAGAGACACCAGGGAGGTTCACACACAGAGAAACGACCATACGAGGACAGAGTGAGAAGGCAGCTGTCGGCAAGCCAAGGAGAGAGGCCTCAGGAGAAACCAGAACTGACAACACCTTGATTTTGGACCCCCAAAATCAGCCTCCAGAACTGTGAAAAAATTAATGTCTATTGTTTAGGGTACTTCATCTGTAGTATTTTTCTAGGCAGCCCTAGCAATTAAATACAGTGGATTTATTCTTATGTCTTTCCCTAGCTGCTAGGGAGGATGGGAAGTGGCAGGTGGTAGCACTAAGGATAAACTCAAGAGACTTCACACATGAAGATAAAAGAGAATTTGGTGACTAACAAGAAGTGGGGATGAAGGTAGAGAATGAGTCAAAGAGGTCTCTCAGATTTAGAACTCAGTGGCTAGATAATTGATGATGACCTGGTAGAGACAGAGAAGTTGCACGAAAAATTAACTTGGGAGGAATTCAATTCCACACACATTGAAAAGGTGGAGGTAGCTAGTGGAAACTGTAAGCGGGAATCTGAGGCAGGGCATACAGCTGCCCTCTAACTCTAGTGTGTGCAGGCAAAAGTTGAAGCTCTAATAAGGATAGACTGTTTGAGGGAGAGACAGCAGGAGATCTGGGATCTTGAGGAAAGCTCAGCCAGGGGTGGTGAGAGGGAATATATCAGCTAGATCTGTTAGGGTGATCTAAGTTATGCTCCAGTAACAAACAACCCTAAAATCTTAATGGCAATAAAGGTATATTTCTTGCCCTGATTCACATCCATTGGGTTGGCCGGTGGCTTCAGTCACCATAATCCCTCAGGGACCCAGGCTGACAGAGGTTCCATCTGGACATGTGCTTCAGTGATCACCAACCACATGAGGGAGAAGTGAGTATGGCAAATCAGGCATAGACTCTTGAAGCTTCCACACAGATGCCACGTCCATTCTCTTTTTATTCGCCAAAATGAAACACATGTCCGCACTCGACCTCAGGAGGATGAGAGAGTATAATCCAATCCTGTACCCAAAAGGGACAGAAATGAAATTATTTGGTGAACAGCATTAATGACAACCACAGAGGACAAGAGGATGAACAGGAACCAGTAGAAGAGACAGCGACAAATCATTTAGAGATGGATTGTGAAACAGGGCAATGTAGAATCAAAGAGGCCCACGCAAAATACAAACAGGACCACACACTGCTTTGACTGCTGGAAGAGTAGTCATGGATGTGTGTGTGTGTATGTGTCTTCTGCTATTTTGTTTGTTTTGGGCCCTTTCTGTGTGGGGGGATTTCCCCTTAATGTATAATTTTAGAGAAAAGGAGAGCCTGAGACCAGATTTTCCCTCAGGAATCAAGGCACAGGCAAAGTGGCCTGGCAGGCTCATGACCTTTAAATCTTCACTAAGAAGAGGTGGTAGTGGAATCCACAAGAGTCCAGCAGCCCCAGGGGTGATGTCGGGGCCTGACCATTACTGCTGAAACATCAGCTTCTCAGCACTCACGGATGCTTTGTTTGTTGCTCACTCCCAAATCTGCACTTTTGGTCCCCTGTTGGTTCTGTAAGCCCTGCTGTACCCCCAATTAATTAAGATAGCTAGAATTGGTCTCAGATTCTTGGATCTGAGAGCATCTTCATCCAAGTCCACACCAGGATGAGGCCTGTAGGTACAGTGGGAATTTAGGCAGTTTTTCTTCTTCTTAGCCAGAGCCCTGATGATGGTTTCATAGTTATTAGGACATAAGAAAATAGAATATAAAGATTGTAAAAATCATTGTTTCTAAAACAGCAAGATAGGACTTCCCTGGTGGCGCAGTGGTTAAGAATCCGCCTGCCAATGCAGGGGACACGGGTCCGATCCCTGGTCCAGGAAGATCCCACGTGCCATGGAGCAACTAAGCCCATGCACCACAACTACTGAGCCTGTGCTCTAGAGCCCGCAAGCCACAACTACTGAGCCCATGTGCCACAAATACTGAAGCCCGTGCGCCTAGAAACCGTGCACCGCAACGAAGAGAGTAGCCCCTGCTCGCCGCAACTACAGAAAGCCCGTGTGCAGCAACGAAGATCCAACGCAGCCAAAAATTTTTTAAAATAAGAAATAAAAAAACCCCAGCAAGATACACAACAATGGGAGTGGAGGTGGAGGGAAAGTGACTTGGAATCACCCGGGAAAGAATTCTGCCTACCTACCCTTACATTCCCTTGGGTTGGGAGTGGAAATATATGTAGTATTATTTCTTTGACCAGCCAATATCTGAGTCCCCTTCCTCTGCTTGGGAAATTCCCCATCATGTGTCTTGGTGGAAAGTAGGGCCTGCATTCCACCACAAAGCTGAATATGCCAGGTGCTCATTATCTGGTCCCCTGGTAACCATGGCACATGAACTAGGCTCAGTCCATGGGGTGCTCCTACCTAGGATGTTGAATATGAAACAAGCGGCAGAGAGCCAGAAACAGTACAGCGGGTTGGGTGTTCAGTGTCCTGGAGCAGTGACAGAGGCAGTGGCAGCTGCATAGTTAGGCATGAGTTGGGAATGCTGACTCCCTAGACTACATCAGTTCCTGCCCAGTTTCCAACCGGGTTCTTCGGTCTTCCCAGGGATCAGGGGAGGTCCGTGATACACATTCGGGAAGTACCTTTTCTGCTTAAGCTAACGTGATAGTTAATTTTATGTCAACTTGGCTGGGCCACAGCACCCAGATATTTGGTCAAATATTGTTCTGGATGTTTCTGTTAGGGTGTTTTTGGATGAGATTTACATTGAAATCAGTAGACCCTGAGTAAAGAAGATTGCTCTTCCCAGTGTGGGTGGGCCTTATCTAATCAGTTGAAGGCCTGGCTAGCATAGAGACCGCTCCCACCACCCACATGCCGGCAACACGAAGGAATTCTGCCAGCAAACAGCCACCGGACTTGGGCCTCAGCCTTGGCTTTTCTTTGGGTCTCCATCCTGCTAGCACCACCCTGCAGATTTTGGACTTGCCACCCTCTATAAGGGCATGAACCAATTCCTTAAAATAAATCTCTTTCTACATATATACCGGCCCTATTGGTTCTGGTTCTCTGGAGAATCCTAACTGATACAGCTAACCAGAGTGACTTCTATTATTCGCAGTCAGGAATCCTGATCTGCGTATTTTGAAAAATATGCATCCTTAGGGAATTCTAGTATATTATCTGCTTTAAGAATTACTTTTTAAATTTAATTCTCTACCCACTTTACTCCTTATGTATTCCTCTACAGAACATTCTGGAGGAATCCAGGGGCAGTGGATCCACTCATAGAACTTGCCCGACTTGGGAAATAAGTCCTCCAATCTCTGTGTTATGGTTGGTAACAATACTTTCTGTTTTTATCATGACTTTTTAAAATTGTGGTATAAATCATAAAATTTACCATCTCAACCATTTTTTTTTAATTTATTTGTTTATTTATTTTTGGCTGTGTTGGGTCTTCTTCGTTGCTGTGCGCGGGCTTTTCTCTAGTTGCGGTGAGCAGGGGCTACTCTTCGTTGCGGTGCGCGGGCTTCTCATTGTCGTGGCTTCTCTTGTTGCAGAGCACGGGCTCTAGGCACGCAGGCTTCAGTAGTTGTGGCACGTGGGCTCAGTAGTTGTGGCTCGCGGGCTCTAGAGCTCAGGCTCAGTAGTTGTGGCGCACGGGCTTAGTTGCTCTGTGGCATGTGGGATCTTCCCGGGTCAGGGCTCGAACCCGTGTCCCCTGCACTGGCAGGCAATTCTTAAACACTGTGCCACCAGGGAAGCCCCTCAACCATTTTTAAGTGTACAGTTCAATAGTGTTAAGTATATTCACATTGTGAAACAGATCTCCAGAACTTTTTCATCTCGTAAATCTGAAACTCTATACCCACTGAACAATAACGCCCTTTTTTCTCCCTCTCCCCAGACCCTAGAAACCACCATTCTACTTTCTGTTTCTACGAATTTGACTATTTCAGCTACCTCATATGTAAGTGGAATCATATAATATTTATCTTTTTGTGGTTTATTTCACTTAGCATAATGTCCTCAAGGTTCACCCATATTGTAGCACGGGAGTGCCTTCCTTTTAAAGGCCTAATAATATTCCATTGTATATGTATACACCACATTTTGTTTATCTATTCATCCACTGATGGGCATTTGGGTTACTTCCACCTCTTGGCTATTGTGAATAGTGCTGCTATGAACGTGAGTGTGCAAATACCTCTTCAAGACTCTTCTTTGCATCCTTGTGAAGAAATACCCGGAAATGGTACTACTGGATCATACGGTAGTTCTATTTTTAATTTTTTGAGAAACCTCTATCCTGTCTTTTATAGCAGTCGTACAATTTTACCTACTATGCTTTAAACTCCTCAAAGTGCTTTTATATTTACAGTTTTGTTCTGACAACCCTATGAAGTCCATAGAATATAGATTATTATCTCCATCTTGTAGATGAGGTAGTTGAGGCATACAGAGGTTCAGTGGCTTGCATAATATAACAGCTATTTCATAACAAATTGGCTTCCTAGCCCAATGCACTTGTGACTGACCAGGGACACTCAATCAGAGGTAGGGGGTAGGAATGGCCTATGTGCTAAATCTAAGGAAAGATTTTTTTCAGATTTAACCCCTGACCCTTTCCTAAATAAATGGGGGAAAAAAATCCTTTTAATGAGAGCTGTTACTGATGGGCATGGATTGTGTACACAAGTGGTACAGAAGTGGGGAAAAAACGCAGAACCACTGTTGCAGATAACACTGTCTCTCTGGGACTCTGCCTTGTTTATGCATGTGTTTATCCGGCTTTCACCCAAATCCTCCTCTAAAGAAAGAGTACCTGCCTGAGGACTGAAATAGACCTAATACTTCTCAACACGGGTATTTGGAAATGTGGGAATGACTGGTTTGGTTTTCGCAATGGCTGCCCCTTCTTCCCTGACACTTAGTGAGCAGGGCAGGGAACACTGCAAGTCCTGCAGCACAGGGTGGTCCCCACATAAAGAAAACGGTCCATTCCAGAATGCCAGTGGTGCCCACTTTGAGAAACACAGACTCAGGACAAGGTCAGCTGTGATGTCAGGGGGAGGTTTAGGGGCTTTTGCTTCAATGGTTCTTCAAGCCATTGTACAATCTAAGTGGCAACAGCGTGCCTGCTACACAAACACAGCCTCAAGCCAGGTCCCCCTGCCACCCCTGTTCTTACAGCTCTCTGCCCCTACACCCTCCTGTAAAGAAATTCTAGAGATGCTACTGAGCATGCTCAGAACTCAATCCCCAGAAGTTCTGGAATGTCATTTTGACCGCCAAGTGGTGATTTCCCTTTAAACAGCAACAAAAAGACGATTTTTAAAGGAGCAGTTAGAAACAAAACCCACTTAACTTAAACCCACTTGCCGTTCCAATGGAAACGTGAGATCCCCAGTTTCAGTTTAGTCATCTTTTAGACTAAACGAAAGGAATCCCATCTCCTGCCAGCCTTCTCCTTGGTAAAGACGCTTTTATAAAGAGAAGGCCTCTCCCTGGTTGATGGGCATTTTGCAAATAACAAAATCTTTGAAAAGGTAACACAGCCCTTTTCTGAAATGTGCGTTCCCAGGCTTGGAGCTGGTATTTGTCCCACGCTTCCTGTGGCGTTCACTCTGCATCCACTGTGTACAGAGCCTCTAACCTGCATGGTGCTGGCTCTGGGCATCCCGGAGCTTCTCAGCTTGAACAGATCTAACTCCAAGAGGAAAGAAAGGAAAGAGGGGCAAGGTGCTTTCATGCTCATTAGCATTTCCAATTTCCTCTTTCACTGCTCCTCCTCCTCCCTCAAATCCTGCGTGGCACAATGAACTAATTCTTTGTGATTCATCAGGGCCTGTAGATAACAGCGTATACTTTCCTGCTTTCATATTCCCTTGTCTGTCACACAAAGCAACCTATATTGCTGTCTACAAGGAAAGCTGGCATAAATCTGAAAAATTTAAATATTCATGTAGAGAGTGTTTGCAGAGCTCAATTTCAAGTTACTTTTTTGTCTCCTGTTTTCATAAAAGGGGGGGCGGGCAGGGGGGTAGGAGTGGCAGAATCTGACTACTTCAGCCTAACTCTTTCAGAATCGCAGTCAGAAAAGATTGTGAGTTGTTTGGAAATGAGTGCTTAGCCCGTTCCTATCACACTCGGGAAGCTATGAACATTTTCATTGCACGTACACTGGTGATCAATTTCTAAGCACATCTTTGTTTTTCCTAAATAGCCGCATTATTTGTCTGATGTTGTAAATAGCATCTGTACTGTATGTAATTTCCATACTCACTTGGCACCATCAACTGCCTTTGATGACACTCAGGACTGTTTCTTTTTTGTCTCCTTCTTCCCTCCAGCTGCAAGACCCAGATGTCAGGTTCAGGAATGCATTTTCTCTGGCAGAGATATCTGGCTTCTCTCGGCAGTCCCTAAGCTAGCTAAGTTGGTAGCTATTGTGGAACTGCCGGCCAAAGAGGACAAGATCGTACTAAAGACGGGATTCAGATGTTTTTGTGAAAAAGAAAAAGAGTTCGAAACTGGGAGGGAAAAACACATTTCTTATGCCTCTAATTATAAGCCAGGCAAGTGGCAGGCCGTGCCTGAGCAAATTGCCGTTCCCCCCATTTATCTGCTGCTCATCCATTTTCCCCTCTTGACAGTTTTTTATCTCCCCAGCCTGCATCTGAAATCAGCAGCTGGGTACGATGAAGGGTTTGCCTAAGTTAATCAAACCTGGGGTAGTGACAGGGTCAGGCCCTATGTAAAATATGTGGATTAGAAAAAAAGAAAAAAAATAGAAAGTAAGGAAAGAAGGAACGGAGGGAGGAAGGAAGACAGCCTAAAGGAATTGGTAACTGAAGCAAAGGCAAAGGACAGAAGACCACCCAGAACTGCTGTGCCCAAGGAGGCCATTTGTAGCAGCCCTCACGTCACCTGGGTATTGGGATGCCACAATTAGCTTTTCTTTTTTTTAAGCAGCCTTTGTAAAAAATGAATGGAGCTCAAGCTACTACCTGCCCTCTATCCCAGCCTGGCTTCTGCTGAGTCTCATTTCAAAGACTTCTTGAATGAGGCAGAAACTCAAAGAACCACAGCCCAAAGCACCACATACCGGTGGAGGTGCCAGGAGGTGAAGAGAATCTTAAGCCATAAGGGAGACCTGTGGTGTCTAATTATTTTTTTCTTTTCTGAGCTGCTGCTCTAGGCCAAGCAGTTGAGTGCAGGGCAGACTTTGGAAGCTTCCCACGGCCAAGTCAGTCTGCCGGATGCCCACCAGCTGCCCCTTGTTTGCTGCCTTGAACACTCCCGACAGTTCAAAGAAGTTTGCTGAAGCTCCGTCAGTGAGAGTCTCTCTCTCAGGCCAAAATTCAGGTTATCCAGTGCTTTTAGAAGTATAAAGCAGTGTTGCATCTTAATGGAATTTAGTTTCCATGAATTCACTCATCCACAGTATGTGCCACGCCATAGCTCTGCCATTTCACTGTGTGGCCCCCATGTGGATCTGGATTATGTCTCTGTTTAAGGGCGGTCCACTCAACTGCA
Source organism: Balaenoptera musculus (assembly GCF_009873245.2). NCBI lineage: Eukaryota > Metazoa > Chordata > Mammalia > Artiodactyla > Balaenopteridae > Balaenoptera > Balaenoptera musculus. Next base: position 20,393,876 of record NC_045791.1, on the reverse strand, counting down.
GGCGGACTCTTCTGCTGCCCTCCACAGGCTAGGTCCCTGAGACATCCCGGCTCCTGGAGCTCAAGGCCATCTAAGTGCGGACGTGAGTCTTTCTCCATCCTCCATCCTTGAATCTGGAGATTAGAGTCAATGCTCAGGAATGTCAGCCAATCAGAGTAAACCAACACCAGCAGTTTGCCCTGAGAGTTCACACCCAACCACGGCTCTTCCTGCACCTCACCCTCACTGATGGAACTCGAGGGTTATTTTGATTCAGTGTGAACCCAAATGGCAAGCCATTTATAAGGGTTTTGAAGGCAGGTCATATACTCCAGAGCACAAAATATTGCAGCACATCCACATTAACTCTGCAGGGGAAAGTGGACATGGTGAATTTGTTGAAAGAAGGTACATTCCTGTCACAGGGCATAAATAAGAGCATGGGGACTTCCCTGGTGGTCCAGTGGTAAAGAATCCACCTTCCAATGCAGGGGACGCGGGTTTGATCCCTGGTTGGGGAGCTAAAACCCCACATGCTGTGGGGCAACTAAGCCCACATGCCACAACGCCTGAGCCCGGGCGTCTCAACTAGAGAGCCTGCGGGCCGCAAACTACAGAACCCATGCGCTCTGGAGCCCACGCACCACAACTAGAGAGAGAAAACCCACACGCCACAACTAAAGAGAAGCCCGCGCGCTGCAACAAAGAGCCCTCGAGGAGATCCTGCACGCCACAACGAAAATCCCGAGTGCCGCAACTAAGACCCAACACAGCCAATAAATAAATAAATAAATAAGAGCATGAACTCTACACTAAAGTCTTTTCTTAAAAATCTCAAAACTTGAAAATGATTGGATTTTTAAGGGCATTTTCACAGAAAGTATGACTCTACCCCAACTGGTGTTAATGCTGTCCCTCTGGATCACTGCCCTCAGGTCAGATGAAGCACTACTGTCAAGGCCACACAAAGGCAGGGCAGGATGACGATGTCCTTTCTGGCCAGTGTGCTTCCCTAGCTCCCTCATCATCTGCCTTCTCCCTACCGTCTGGTCCTCGACTAGACTCCCCTGCTCACTGCTTCAGCCAGACTGGCCTCCCAGCTGCCCTGCTACTGGCTTATGCTGAGTTAGCTTCAGAGACATCTTGAATCCTTCTCTCTGTTCTGTGAACACAAGCTCTTCAGTAACCCAGAGGCTTCAGGTGTCTACCCAACTGGAAAATGCACACAACCTCTTACGTAAACTGCACCTTGTGCCCCTAGGTACCCACATACTCCAGAAGACTTTTCCAACCCGATCCTTCTTATTCGCGTGCTGTCTCCCTTCCCCATCAGTACCAGTTTTGTCTCCACCGTGCATTTTGACACAATCTCATGCTTCCACGCTGGTATTGAAGAGAGTGAAGGTTCTTACAGGGCAGTGCCTCTTGCTGTTGTATTTCTCCCAGCTGGTTCCAGGGTAACACAGCTGGCGCCGGAGCCGTACCTGACATCTGTGGAACAGGCGGCCTAGCAGCCTCCAATGAGGCTGTCCTGCCTCAGCACATACATCAGTGCTGGGTGGTGAGTTGAGTCTACCCAGCTTGGGATGTCTGGTTCACAGGACCTGAGCGGCTTCTTTAACTTAAGATTTAAGAAGCAGCAAAATGAATGATGTGAGAAGGAAGAGGATGAATGACCTATACATGGGCTGTTTAACAACTTACTGTCCTAGATAAATTTTTCATATGTGTAATAAGGTAGAGAAAATTCCATTTATGGTCCTCTTGTCAGGAAGACTATGTGGGTGCTTGGGAGAAATATTTTATTTGCTCCTTTGAGTTGGGGGCGGAACCCCTAAGGGCCTTCTCTGGCAGCAATAGATGTTCCCTAAACTGCCATTCGAAGAGGGTCTTTGCTTTGCAGACTGAGTAAGTAGACAAGTTGGGGACTGAACTGAGCTGTCTGGTGGAGAAGGTAGAAGAGGTGGAGAAGGAGAAAGGGATTTGGACAAACTTGTCTGGTAACCACATTTGCAGTTGTTTACTACGTAGTGTGCAATAGAAATTGCTTCTTCTGTTTTCCCTATAGAATCTTCCATAGGGTCCTTTTAAAAATCGTAAGATACAAATATGATTAAATTTTTGGTGTGGAAATGGTTAAGGCACCAGGTCTGCCTACCAGAAGCTATAGTGACAAGCCTATATAGGTGAAGGGGACCCTGTACACCCCAATCATGGGTGTGCCACAAAAGGGATCCAGTTTGTCTGCTTCTGGCTTTTTATGCTAATCTTCCTGATGACTATGGGGCTCTTGGGGTCTCTCTGTGTGTTCTGATTTCTAGTGATTAATGCAAGAACTTTCTCCTTCTACGAGCAAATTTTCTCTGCTATAACTACTGTTGCTGTTGCAGCTGGCTGCTTTTTACACTCTCAGCACATTTGTATGTCCTACATAATGCCATAGTTGGCTGAGTTTGGGGGGACTGCTTTGCCTACTCTGGGCTGAGCTTTGTGTCCAGTTTTGCCCACTTGCTCCTGAAGATGGCTATCAGATTTGCTGGTTCTCCTAGTGGCTCCTCACCCTTAAGCACATGGTCCCAGGGTCATGACCTCACAGATCACACCATGCTGCCCATCTAACTACATGCCCACATGTCATCCACTCATTCACTTTAAAATGTTTACTGAGCACCTTCTTTGTGCCTGGCACTGTTTTAGTTCCTGCTTCCACAGGGCTTACAATCTAATGGGATAAAAAGACCATCAACGAATATACAGATAGCTAACGTGTGCTGGACAGTCTCTCTTTTCTACTCCAGCTCCAGTCTCCACCCTTTTCCACCTTGCTCTGTGCCCCAGGAGGCTGACCTCTATCTCTTGCTTCACTTGGGCTTCCTTGACCACTGACTTCCAGATGGGTTTGGCCAATGTGGGGCACCAGCAGGAGATAGGAGGTCAGAACAAAAAGCAAGGCATTTCTCCCCTGGCCCTTCCTCTATCAGGTAGTCATTTGGTAGTGGCTATGTTCCTCTACCTAAGGCCACAGCTCCATGGAAGGCCTCTCCACCATGGCAACAGCTCTCTCTGGGTTCCAGTATCAGCTTCCTTCCTTGTCCTATCAGGGCCACCAAGCTTTCCTTAAAATAGCTTCCCACTTTGCCAAACCCTGATGCTTAACCATCTCTGGTTGGTTCTCTTAACTCTGCCCACATCCTTGAAAATAGTTCTTTCATTAAATTACCCCAACGAATGTGTCATCTATTTCCTACCAGGATCCTGTTCCATACAAATGTCAAATGATAAGAGCTATTAAAAAAAAAAAAATATATATATATATATATATATATATATATAAAGCAGGGTAAGGGATAGAGAGTGAGAGAAAATGAGGGGAGGAGAGCTAATTAGTATAAAGTAGACAGTAGTCAGGGGAGGCATCTCTAAAAAAACATTTGAGCAGATGCACAAAGGAAGTAGGGATTTCAGGGGAAGAGCAGTCTTGGCAGAAGGAACAGCAAATGCAAATGCTTGAGGAGGAGGTTTTCTTAAGAGTGTTTAAAGAGCTATAAGAGGTCCAGGGTGCCTGGAGTAGAGTGAGGACAGGGACAGGGACAGAAAATGAGATCAGAGAGGTGACATCGGCCAGATTAGATAGGGTATTTGTTATTGACTAAACGTTTGTGTCCCCCCCAGAGGCATGTTTTGAAATCCTAACTCCTAATGTGATGGTATTAGGAAGTGGAGCCTTTAGAAGGTGATTAGGTCATGAGGGTGGAACCCTCATGAATGCGATTAGTACCCTTATGAAAGATTCCGAAGGGCTCCCTCACCCATTCCACTATGTGAGAAGTCGGCAGTCTGCAATCTGGAAGAGAGTCCTCACCAGGACTCAACCATACTGTCACCCTGATCTCGAACTTGCAGCCTCAAGAGCTGTGAGAAATAAATTTCTGTTCTTCATAAGCCACCTAATCTATGGTACTTTGTTACAGCAGCCTGAATGGACTAAGACAGCCATGGTAACGACTTCAGAGTTTATTCTGAAAGAAATGGGAAGCCATTGGAGGGTTTGAGCAGAGTGTTAAAAAACAAAGTTCAACTGAGTAAATTTGAAGATCTAAATTGTCTTTATTAGGCAATTCATTAATCAGGCAGTAACCCATTAGCAACTAGAAGGGTGCTCTGAGAGGTTGTACAAAATGGAAGGTTTTTAAAGAAAAAAAAGGTGGGGCAAGGGGGCTGTGAGCAAAAGAAAAGGAAGGACTGTTTTTAGGTCAGGACATCTTCTTTTGTGGGGCAAGGAACCTGCAAGGGTTTTAACATGCACCTGCCTCTTATTCCTCTGAGGGATGGAGAGGACCTGCTTGACAGATTACCTCATTGCTGCTGATCAGAAAATTCCAGACTGGTTGATTAAGATTACATTTCTGGGGAAGTAGAAACTGAAATTAAGTCAGGTAATAAGTCTAGCTTTGGTATCATCAGCTTTAGCACCAGTGATGCCATTCTGGGGCCTGTGGTTTTCTCTTTAACAAGAAAGATAACAAGATCTGACTTCATTTTAAAAAGCAAATCTCTGATCACTACGTGGAGAATACACTGCAGAGGGGTAAAAGCGAAAGCAGGGAAGACCATTAATGGGCAATTCCAATTGTTTAGGCAAGAAATGACAGCAGCTTGGACTGAAATAGGAAGGCAGTGAGATGTCAGAAGCTTGTTTTTGTAAATGTTAATTTGAGATGCTTATTCCGTATCCAAGTGGAGATGACAAGTAGGCAACGGATTTTCCACACTGTAGTCTGGAGGAGTGGTCAAGACTTACAGATTATGGAGTCATAGATGGAGGAGAAGGAGTTATCGATTAGGGAGTTATCAGCCTATACATGGCATTTAAAGTCATGCACCTGGATGAGGTCATCTTGTGAGTGAGTGTCAATGCAGATAAAGAGGTCCAAGGGCTGAGCACAGGGCCTACCATCAGAGAGTTCAGAGGATCCAGCAAAAGTGACTGAATGAGGTAGGAAGGGATTCAGAGAGTGTCCCCAGTGGCTAAGTAAAGAAAGTGTTTCAAAAAAGAGGGAGTAATCAACCATGTTGACATCAGATAGGGCTGAGAGTTGATCTCTGGATTCAGCAACATGGAGCTCATTGGTGACGCTGAAGGGAGCTGTTTGGTAGGGTGGTATAGATAAAGCCTTGTTTAAATTGGTTTAAGAGAGAGAATGGGAGGAAAGGAAGTGGATTCAAGGATGAAAGATAACTCTTTTGAACATTTTCCTATAAAAAGAAGCTGAAAACTGAGGAGGTAGCTGGAAGGGAACATGGGGTCAAGGAAAGCTTTCTTTTGTTTTGATTTTCAGGCTAATGGGAAAGTTCCAGGAGAAAGGAAAAACAACAAAAAACAAAAAACTAATAATGTGGGAAAGAGAAAGAGGCCAAATCATGCAGAAGAGAGGGGTTGGCCTTCCTTAGATAGGAGCAGAGTCAGTTCATTCCGGATCACAAGAGGGAAGACAGGGAAAATGAATGCAGATAGAGATGGGTGGGGAGTTCAGGTGGTGGAGGCTTATGGAAGTTCTCTTCGGATCACATCTATTTTCTTAGTAAGAAATAAGAAGCAAGGTCATCAGCTGAGAGTAAGGAAGGGGGAGGTGTTGATGGTTTAGGAGAGAGAAAGTGTAGAATGGACATCTAAGAGAATAGTGAGTTGACTGGAAATTTATCACCAGGCAACACTAAGTATCCCTTGAGCTTTGTGGTCACACTGACCAGTGAACTTTAACTGAGCATACATCTTGATGACCAACTCTCACATACGGCTCTATGTCCCATCTTTTGTATAACCTGACACTTGGAAAGCACCCTTCTCTCTGCTTTCATCTCTTGGCTTACTGAGAGGCCATTTTCCCAGCACCATGACTTTGGAAAGGATGACCGTCCCCCTGAAAACAACAGAGCCTTCTCTATTCTTCCTATTTCTCTCATTCAGACTGTCTTATCTGGAAGAGATAATGCTGCGACTGTGCTTTCACTCCCCTAGGCATTGTGTTAGGTGCTTCAGGAATACAAAGCCTAATAAGGATCCTGCCTGTACTCAATGAATGTATAACTGGGTTGGGGAGCAGAGATTTGTACACAAGCACCTATGTACAATAGCTAAGCCCACTTGATCATGAGCACTTCCAGGCCTGGAGCTGTGAATAACTGAGTAGGGGTGTGTGATTCAGATCAGATGCTAGAGGGGATCAGAAATACCAGAGATCAGGAAGGGCTTGGAAATGTATGGGGAAGCTCTACGGAGGCAATTGGACTTAAGTACAGTCATTAGGCATGCAAATCGTCTTGTGGGCTTTCCAGTGTGTGCACTGGAATACTTAATGAGCTCAATTTCCCCTGTGCTGAAACTCTGCTCTATGCCTTTAACTGACACACCCTGTCAAAATATGTGGAAATTAAGTACCTTGAGTCCAAACCTCCCATGGAGAATCTAAAGGGAAGAAAGAAGTACTCACAAATTGGCTGCCACTACCTCACTCCCTCCCAGGCAGCTGGATGTAGGAGCCTTTTCCCATACTTCTCAGCTCATTCCCTTTTCAAGATGATTTTACCATCAATGTTTGTTTTAACCAGAGTTTACCCATATTTGGGGGTGGGAGAGGCATCAATGGAGAGATAGAGTCCCACCCTCCCAGGACGGCCTCCTTCCAGTTCCTAAGAGTCTGGGATGTGTCCATCATCTGTTTAAAAAAAACATAATTCAACTGAGTAATTTTAAATATCTAACTGGCTTTATTTAATGATTCATGAATCAGGCAGCATCCCATCTAGCAGATAGAAAGGAGCTCTGGGGAGCTGTACAAAATGGAAGGCTTTTATAGGCAGAAGAGTTTGGAAAAAAGGAAATTTCTGGCAAAGAGTGGATTATTTCAGGCAAGGTCACCTTCCTTTGGGGGAAGACAGGGGTCTAGCCGGCAGCAGGTCTACCAGGGCTGACCAGGTAATTCCAGATTGATTGATTAAAGGCCACATTCCTGGAAGAAGCTGAAACTACAGTTAGGTTAGGTGTTAAGTCTTGGTGGGGCTTAGCACAGGTGACTCCATTTTGGGCCTCTTGTTTCTTTTTTAACACATCCCTATTCTGGATGGCTACGGTTGGGGCAGGAATTAGCTCATTTTGCTTATTTAAACTAATAAGCTGGAAGAGTGCTGTTTGTCTCAGAGCGACCATGTGGTTTGAGTGACAGATCTATGCCTTTGCCTGATGCTGAGACTCCATGAGAAACAGCATGTATTCTTGCTGAACTCTGATGGAAAGATAAGAGCCACAAACCATTTAATTTTAGATTGTACCTGTCATTCACTATACCTTCTCAGTGCTTCTCAGTGATAAGAAATTCACCTAACATTTGTCATTCCAAAGACCCTAAAACAAAGTTAGTTCATTTTGTAACCTTAAAGAGGTGGCAGGAACTGCATTATAGTGAGTAATAAAAATATTGGTGCAGAGTACCCTGGGGTAAGCATTAGAGATTAGTGAGAATATGTTTAGGAATATCATGAAAATTAAAATGACTAGCTAATAAAAGAAAAGTGCATAAAATTGATGTGGTTTGGGCTTAAAGGGCAAACGAGAAATACCTGAAATCAGCAACTTCAAAGACAAAGAGCAAAAGAAAAGACAAAAATAAATTTAGGTTAAACACATTTAGACCATAGAGGGACTTATTTCCTGACTAATGTCAAAAGCTGACTGTCCTCTGCCACAAGTGGGACAAATAACACCCCCTTCATCCAGTACCCCGCTTTCTTTTTGTTGCCTTTATAGTGTTTATATGTTCAAAATATATAAAGAACTCATACAAATCAGTAAGAAAAACAGACAACCCAATAAGAATAATGGGCAAAAACACCTGAAGAAGAACCCCATGAAAGAGGATCTCTAAACAGCCAATAAACATATGAAAAAGCCCTGAATCAGTCTTTGAGCATGAGGAAAATTCAAATAAAAATTGTAACGGGAAACCCCAATACACCTACCAAGATGACTGAAGTTAAGACTAACAGTACCAGGTGTTGGAAAGAATGTCAAACAAGTGGAAGTCTTATACCCTGTTGCATTTCATCCAATGTGATATCTCTGATTTTCCACTTCATTTATGGAGGAACTACAAATGGTTTAAAACATATATTTTTTTCTTTTTTTTAATTTGATTCAACTGTAGTGGGTGAAACAAAAACACCCCCTACAGAAAAAATAGATTTTCTATTGCATGACACTGTCCTGGCAAAAACCAGTCAGCCCACCACATCCAGCACCCTGCTTTCTAATTGGTGTTCTCAGGCCGACGTCTATTCATGGCTAGAGCTGGTTACAAGTTTTTAGTAAAGAACAAAAAAGAATTTTGCTTCTGGCAACCCAGGGAGCAACTTTCTCATTGGAGAAGCATATGTCAGAGCAGGTGGAAGAGGTTACTTGTCTTAGAAAAGGAGAGATCTGTGCAGTTGAGAGGACAGTGGACACCCCAGCCTTGAGGCTCAAGGCTTGGCCAGGAGTGCTACTTGCTTAGGCAGAGCTGGGAGGCAGAACTGGGAGCAGATGGGGTCTTTGGATGAGCTGGGAGTTCAGCCAGTGAGAACCCTGCAGGAGACTCTGACTGGTCTGGGAGTAGAACAAAAACAGGACTGAACAGAGAAAATCATTACTAAACGAGAGAGAAGGCCTAACTGCTCCAGAGTGTGTGTCATCCGTACACTCACTTGGCAACTCAGTTCTGTGCTGTTATTTAACATTATTTAGAGTCAATGTTGCCCAACTAGACCGTCATATTCTTGAAGGCGAGTTTTTTATTTTGAGCATTTCATCTCTATGGCAATTTATGCAATAAATACTATTACTGGCTCTATCTCGCATAGGAAGAAACTGAGGCAGCTAGAGATGGGTAAGCAACTAATCCAGGATGACGCAGTCAGGGAGTGGCTTCTTACATTTTTGTTGACTACAACAGTGAATCAATGAAGAGCAATGTATACATTTTCAAAAATATCCTTTTCAACTTCCTTAAGCAAGTTTAAGATGCCATTTGTAATTCATAATTAAAGTACTGGAAGCAAACTGTTTGAAGGGAGCAATCAAAGTGAGTGCACTGAGATAGCAAAACAGTCAAAGGGTGATCTTTAACTAGTTTACTTGACTGTAAAATACAAAACAGTGAAGACTGTTATCTAAAGCAAGAGATAAAAGACAATGCAAAGATAACAAATCTCAGCAGTTACAGATTTCTCTCTCTGGAAATCACAGCTGTTTTTTGTATCTGCCAACCAACTGGAACTCATCAGATGACATTTTTTTTAAGTAAATTTATTTATTTTATTTATTTATTTTTGGCTGCGTTGGGTCTTCATTGCTGTGCGCCGGCTTTCTCTAGTTGTAGAGAGCGGGGCTACTCTTCGTTGTGGTGCACGTGCTACTCACTGCGGTGGCTTCTCTTGTTGTGGAGCACAAGCTCTAGGCACGTGCACGCTTCAGTAGTTGTGGCACGTGGGTTCAGTAGTTGTGGCTCACGGGCTCTAGAGTGCAGGATCATTAGTTGTGGCGCATGGGCTCAGATGCTCCACGGCATGTGGGATCCTCCCGGACCAGGGATCGAACCCGTGTTGATCCCTGCATTGGCAGGCAGATTCTCAACCACTGCACCACCAGGGAAGTCCCCAGATGACTTGTTGAAAGCCCACAAGGTCCTGGCAGGGCACATAAGAGCTTGCAGAAGACATGGGCTGTCTCTCTTAGGGCCTTACATTTAAAAAGCTATTCAGGGACTTCCCTGGTGGCGCAGTGGATAAGAATCCGCCTGCCAATGCAGGGGACATGGGTTCTATCCCTGGTCCGGGAAGATCCCACATGCCGTGGAGCAACTAAGCCCGTGCGCCACAACTACTGAGCCTGCGCTCTACAGCCCACGTGCCACAACTACTGAGCCCGCGTGCCTAGAGCCCGTGCTCCACAACAAAAGAAGCCACCTCAAGGAGAAGCCCGAGCACCGCAACAAAGAGCAGCCCCCGCTCAGCACAACTAGAGAAAGCCCGCGCACAGCAACAAAGACCCAATGCAGCCAAAAATAAAATAAATAAATAAAAATTTTTTAAAAAGCTATTCGGGGGAATCAGAGAATTCAAGGGGAAACTGACCAGGTGATGGTCAAAGGACAAGCTTCAGAGCATGTTTTCACACACCCTAACATTTCTGCCAAGGAGCTCAGCCCCTGGCTACTCTGTACAACAAGGAGGATACAAAGACACCAGAAAGTCTGTATGTACTAAAAGGCTACTATTGATTTTAATATTTATAATTAAGGGTACATTCATGTTGACAGTCATCATTCAGTCAGTCAGCAAGCATTTGGGAGGACCTACTTTGTACTGGGCTCAATGCTAGTGACAGGTTTGCCAGCATAGAGAGTGGTCTCTAGAGTCTGTGCAACCCAAGGGACCTCATTCCTCTATAGAAACCAACAACCTCAAGTTGCATGTTGACTCAAGTCAGCATCAGAGGGCCAGCTGGCTAGCAAGTCATCAGACCAGCTCTTATCCAACCAACAAGTTGCCTCCTTGCTCACTTTGCTGTCACCAAGGCAACAGAGGTAGTCCTGGAACTGTTGGCCAAGTGTCCCCACTCCCAGCCCTCTGCCCCTTTGGTGACATTTCCCTCATCTCCACCACCTTAACAGCTTGTGTCCCTCACAACATTTCTACCCACTGCTCTCCCTAGTGAGGGAGATCATCCTGATCAAGGCTGCCTCAGAAGTTTCGTTTTTACTAGGTTGCATATGTCTGCTGCGTCACTGGGCAGTGGATGCAGCCATCTGATTCTCAGAACGAAGCCCTGCAAATAGTTGCTACGAAGCGCGCTAGCTGAGATGAAAGGAAAAATTGGGTTAGTATTTACCGAAACTGGGCAGGCTGAAGTGGAAATCCCCGAAGAGAAAGATGCAAAACACTCTGTTTCTAGTAGTGATAGAGAGATTTGTGGAAGAAAGCGGGAGTGGGGGTGGGAATACGGTGCAAAGCTGCTTATATGGACGGCAAGAGAAAATAAACTGGGGGCAACGTCTCTCTGGGTAAAAGAGAAAAAATTTTCAAAAGTGCAGAATAGTAGAGACAAGAATCTAATAGTGCAGATTAAACAAGAGTTAACATTATGCCTTTTTGCTTCAACTCCTTTGCTTTAAGAAATAAGATGTTATAGTCTAATTGAAGCCCCCTTTGTAATCCTCTGATCTCATTTTACCCCCTCCACAAACTGCAGATAATTTTCAAGAATGAGAGCTACTGAGGCATCATATTGGGGTCATTTTTTATAGCCTATCGTTGGTTTTTGCTTCATATGAAATATAATAAAGCTTTGTTCAACAACTACCAGTTTGTTTAAAATGTGTGAAAAGTAAGGCAAATTCTATTCCTTACATACCCCACTGTTCTCAAATGAACCAGACCTGGTTCATGGGACATTTCTTAGAGAAGGTCACTCCTTACAGGTTACAGCCTTAAAGAAATAGAGATCAGCATGTCTTCTCCTAAATATCCCCTATTAGGCCCTGGAAAAGGATCTGTCCCTCTGAGCCCCATTTCCAAAATTCACCTCTTTCAACATACATTTTTTACACGTGGCCTGTATCACTTCTGCTAGCTAGCTAGCTGGCACCTCCTTCGAAGAACATTTCTCCATGCGTGACATATGAACCAACAGGGATTTGTCTAAGCACTTTACGTACATAAACTCATTTAATCTTCACAACAACCCACGGAGGTAGATATAGTTATTGTCTCCATTTTACAGATGAGAAAACACATCTGCAACAGGTACAGGACTTTGTGTACTTCGGCAAAGGAATGATGTGGCAGTCATGAGCTCTTGTGTGCAGAGTAAACTGCAGCCCTTGTCAAATTTGATGTTGTTGTGCTATGTAATTACTGGGGCTTTAATAGCCTAAGGCTTCAATCCATCCAGTCACTATGTCAATGCCTACTGGTATTGTAGCTACTCCCTTAAGTTTCTTCAAATACAGAGTTTTCATTGCTTCCTAGAGAACTCACTAGAAGACAGATGTCTCATTGGACCCAGATCACCCATTCTGCACACAAAAATATGTTAGCCATCCATCTTCTTGGGCCTAAGGAAGGGCTGGGACTTAGAGAGGGCAAATCAGAGGCACTTGGCGGCAGCAGCAGGACACAAGCCATAAACAGATGCAGGGGTAGTGGAAAGATGGTGCCCCTTTAGCCACAACGCCTCTCTGCCCTCTCTTCCTTTCATTCTACTTCTGACCATCCTGCTGGCCTGGCCAAAACACAATCATTCTTCAAGGTCCAGCTTAGTCCTATATCTCCAGGGAAGCCCTCCTGGACAAGGGCAGCCCACACTGGTTCCTCATCACATTGACCCTTACCATTGTATAATTGGTTCACGTTCTTCTCTGTCTCTCTCCTTCTCTCTTTGGCCAATAAACTTCCAAAAGACAGGAATATTTTATACTTATGTATACCTAATAACAATTATTATAAAACTCTTTGGGGTGCCAGTTGTTTCCTGGCTTAAGAATATGGAGGGAAACATATGGAGGAGACCGGATGGAGAAAGAGAGGTTATTATCATGGCAACCCTACCATGATAGGAGGCAGATGGTGTTGCTTGGGGACTGTATGACTACAAGCAATCTTCCAGCCATAGAAGGGGCAATATTCTTTCCTTCTATTCCAAGCACAAAATAATGGGGACATCTAAGAGATCTTCACATGCCTTCATACCCTGGTTTACAGGAAGTTCAGCAAGACCCATTATTAGATTGTATCTGATAAGAGGAATTAAACAAAGGTAGCAGACTGAGAGGATTAAGAACATGGACTCTGGAGCCAGATTGCCTGGAATCAAAGCCCAGCTCTGCCACTTACTAGCTGAGATACCTTCAGTGAGCTATTTAATCTCTCCATGCCTCTGTTTCTTAAGCTGGAAAATCAGGGTGATAATAATATCATGTGTCCCTAAGGTTGCTATGAGCTTTAAATATACTTCTATTCATAAAGCACTTAGAAGAGTGCCTCATACAAAGTGGCACCATACAAGTGTTTGCTACTATTTTTCATGTCCCTACCCTCTCTTCTAATGTTTGGGTTTTTTTTTCCTAAAAAAATAGGGCTTTCATTCAGACTGTTTAGCTTTTCATACCATGGTTTGGGTCCAACAGGCTTCCTTAACGTATATGAATCATTTTTGCAAAAATGGTCAGCAGAAATACCTTTCAGCCTGGCATAATGCAAGGAGTCTGGCAGACCTGAGTTCATATGCCTGTGCTACTCCCTAGCATTTCTGAGTGTCAATTTTCCTATCTGTAAAAGGGAACTAATAATACTTTCTTCATATCATTGTTATAAAAATTAGAAATAATGCTGGATAGTAATCAATTGACACATAGTAGGCACTCAATGATAGCAATTTTTATCGTCATTGTCATTATCATGAATTGTGTTTCTCTCATGTTTCATAGAGTACTAAGCAAACTGCTAGAACTTATTTTTAAAAGACAGTTATTACTTATATTCTTGAGGTTTTAAAATTTTCTACAAAAGAACTCACAGCTTCTCTTATGAAAGCTAACAGGGGCTCTATAAACATGTTATCGTGTAATTCTAACGCTTCCTACCAATTAAAAATGATATGATAGAGAAATCTAAAAATAATTTTTAAACCACTTTACTGAGGTATTATTGACACATTAAAAGCTGTACGTATTTAATGTATACAACTTGATGAGTTTAGGGATAAGTATACACCCATGGAACCATCACAATAATGTACGTCATAAACATATACATCACTTCCCACAGTTTCCTCCTGCCCCCTCTAAAAACAATTTTTGCATCCTGTTTATATTTTAAACAAATCTCTAGGTTTCATTATAATATATGCATTGGAACATGATTGTAAAACCATTTTCAAAAAAGAAAGTCTTGATTTCAGTACTATCCTTCAAATGGTTAGGCAGTGGCAGGTATCACTATTTTAAATGAGAAACCAAGTACCAAAGGAATATAGTGGGAGCTTGTTCAGGATGTACATTGCCTACAGAAAACATTGTGGTGAAAAAGCAATTACTCAAAAGCCTTTTGAAGTTACAAGGGATTTGTTCCCTGGAAATCATTTTCAGAGTTTAAAAGAAAATTTTTTTTCCTAATGAATAGCCTTACCTTTATTTGGAAGACTCAATAGAATCATGGCATGTTAGAGCTGTAAGGAATCATTCTAAAGATAATTTTAGGACAGTTGCCCCACTCTAGATTAGCCACTCAGGCCCAGAGAGGTGAAAAAAGTAGCTCAGGATCAGTCTTTTATTATCTTTCCTACAACTGGTCAACCCTGGGCCAGAATTCTTACATTTGCACTAAACTCAAGAGCTACCGCATCTCTTCTCTGACTGCAAATTTAGATAAATGTGGGAACTGACATACACGCACCCAAGGGGAGAGAATTTATACCTCTGTGGGTACATGAGATTAGCGAGAAAAAAGGTAAAAGGGCAGCATGATTGAGAAATATTCCTTTAACGTAATTTTGTTTTATCAATGACTCGGACTATCCATCATTTTTAAGACATTATTATCTAAAAATTGTCTAGCCAAAAACTCATTTTTTGGTGAAGCCTAAGAGGCTTTGACTAATCAAACATACACACTCACCAGAAGGCATACACTGAGACCTCACATCAGGTCAGGCAGATTACAGGAAGAACCCCTGAGAAGAGTTGTATTAGTCAATCTGATATATATGGTTATAACGCACGTTTATGGAAAGCCCCGTTATTCACAGGGACTCAAATAGAGCAAATCCTTCACAGATGCTGGGGTACAAATCCTGTTCTCAAGTGGACTTACACTGTCCCTCTCGAAGCTACTGAGCGTTCTGCCTCCCAGAGGGAGCCAGCAAGTAACCAATGTGGGCAGCTTGAAAGTGGCTTTGAACAGGTGCTTCCACAGTCTCTTTTCAATTCCATTTTCTTGGACTTTGTAAAGGGCTATCAGACACCAGGATTAGAGACACAATGCAAATACAAAACCAGATTTATTCTCCCATTGTCCTGATGTGACCTTCTTCACTGAATACTCCATCTTGTGTATGGAAGCTACCCTCCTCCACAGATTATGTAAAAGTTATTTGGGGAAGGGTGTTGTCGTCAAGGCTGAAGTTGTTTTATAGGTTGGAGAGAGTGACTCACTAAAATTCTTGTTATAGTCCTGCTCAGTAGCCTCCTCAGTCTCCTGGGAATAGGGAAGGGAAATGGAAACGATCATCTCAAGGTACCCCAGTTTCCTTGGTGCATTTTCCTCATCATTATTTTCTAGTTATGTTAACTGCGGGGTTTTTTTTGTTGAATTTTATTATTTTTTTTATATACAGCAGGTTCTTATTAGTTATCTATTTTATACATATTAGTGTATATATGTCAATCCCAATCTCCCAATTCATCCCACAAACAAACACCACCACCCCTCCCCAACTGTGTGTTATTTTGAAATCTTCATCTCCTACTTTTTTGTCTCCTATTAATTAGCTCTATTGTTATTTCACTGTTCATTAGCACCTCCACAGGAGAAGACAGGAAAGGAAATGAAACTCCCTGTAATTAGACAATACCAAGAAGATATTTGATTTGGTCAATACTGGAGGAAAAAGAACCACAGAACAAAGTGACTTTAGAAATCATCCCTTTGTAGTGGTTAAGATGGCTTAAGATGGACTTTGGCTGCAAGGAAGAGAAAACCTGACTTTGCTGAAGAGTTAAATTTGACTTTAAGAACTAAAGACATGTGATTTACTTCATATGCACTAAGTCCCCTACATACGAACCTTCAAGTTCCAAACTTCCAAAAATTCAAACATGGAGCCTACTAATGAAGACCTGATGGAATTGGAGGTCCCGAGAAAGGACAAAGAGAGACAAGGGGAAGAAGTAATTGAAGAACTGAAGAGATTCACGATGCAGGAAATGGCAAGGGGATTTCTTTATTTGAGGAGGCACTGTTAGTTTTTGAGGCACAGGACCCGAATGTAGAACAGTAGCAGATTGTATTAGTTGGGTACCTAGGCTAACTTTGTTGGACTTACGAACAAATTGGACTTACAAACAGGCTCTCAGAACGGAACTCGTTTGTATGTAGGAGACTTACTGTAATAAGAAGTCCATCGGTGAACAGTTCCAAGGTTGATGCAACAGGCCAAGGGCCAGCCTCTTCCCATCTCCAGGCCCCGCCATCCTCAGAGGGTTGGCTTTTCATCCTCATACTTGTTTACACATGGAGGCAAAAACAGTTGTCACAATTCCAGGCATCTCTTTCCCCCACAACTGCTTTCAAGGCAGGAAGCAGAAGGCAGGGAACAGGCTTTCTCCCCATGTCTCTGCCACTTTCTCTAGGAAAAGAACCCTTCTCAGAAATGCTCCAGGGCTTCCCCAGTGGCACAGTGGTTAAGAATCCTCCTGCCGATGAAGGGGACACAGGTTCGATCCCTGGTCCAGGAAGATCCCACATGCCGCGGAGCAACTAAGCCAGTGCACCACAACTACTGAGCCCGTGTCCACAACTACTGAAGCTCTTGTGCCTAGAGCCCGTGCTCCACAACAAGAGAAGCCACTGCAATGAGAAACACGCACACCGCAACAAAGAGTAGCCCCCGCTCGCCCAACTAGAGAAAGCCCACGCGCAGCAATGAAGACCCAACGTAACCAAAAATTTATTAATTGATAAATTAAGAAAAAAAAAAGGAAACAGGTCACATGAGCCAGGCCTAGCTGCAAGGGAGGCTAAGCGAAGTCATATTTCATCTTCCAGTCTCTATTCCATACTGAGAAGTAGACAAGGAAAGGGGGGTTTGAAATGATTACAGGGTTAGCCAATCAATAGTATCTGCCATAGGAGAAAACCATCTGATTTGTCAAATAAGAAAATTGAGATCAAGAGAATTTAAGAAACTTATATTTAACAGTTTTTGAGCATCCAGTGGATGCTGGACCCAAAGCATTTTTTTGCCAAAGCAAAAAGCTGGGTCAGCCTGACCCGCAGTTCTATGCATGTGTATTAGGTCACACCACAGAGGAGAGGACAGTGCACACTGGTGAGAGAAGCAAGCAAGTTTTCTGCATTAGGTAGATGAAATTACTTTTTTTAAAATGGTGAGGTGTTATTTGATTCTTCTTGAAGAGTATAGACACAAACACCTCTAGGGAATCCCCTGGCAGCCCAGTAGTTAGGACTCCACACTTTCACTGCTGAGGGCCTGGGATCTATCCCTGGTTGGGGAACTAAGATCCCACAAGCCATGGATGGCATGGCAAAAAATAAATAAATAAAAGATATATTGGGGGAAATTTTGAAACTACTGGCTAGTAGTAGTACATTGGGATCTATGATCCCTGTGTATTAATGACCATTGTCAACACTGATGCACCTTTAAGATTTGGGGGAATTAAATGTGAATTTCTTCTGTAACAGGTATCCACAAAAAATTGAGACTCTACCATTCAAAAGACTAAAAAATAAAAATATGAAAACACTCCACTGTTTTGGAAACATTTTTATCAACACTGATTTCATGAATGAAGAAGCTAAAGCTAAACAAATTTCAATGACTCGTGTTAAGTTTCAAGGAGACTCAATGACACAGTGCAGATCAGTGATCAATGTAATTTTTGTATGATCTCATGCAGTAGAGCTTAAGTCATACATTTAAATAAAAATACGTATTTTATTTTTCTGGAGCATGTCAGCTCTGTCTAACTTCCCAGACAACTCAGGCAAAGGCGGGGACATTCACCTGAATCACCTTTGGAATTCATCACAAAGTTGAGACTATTTCCTGAATGACCTGGATAACTATAGCTATTGTCCTATTCACTATGGAACTACAAAGAGCTTTACATGGAGACTTCTCATGACAACTGTAAATTGTCTAATTTGTAGCTTACATATGGAAATGAGAGTTTCAAAATCATACTCTGGTAAGAATATTAACCACCCCAAATTACCAACACAAGCTTTGGCCTAAATAAATGGTCACAATAACCCTACACATCAAGGGCACTGACACAGGTCCCATGAGCTAGAAGTGTCCTTAGATCCTCCAAGGGAAGAGGGGGGATGGTGTCACAAGGCTGAGGATCTAGGAGCCAAAAAAGACCAAGTCCAGGCCAGAGCAGGAGCAAATGGGTGGGTCTCTACCTCTGCTCAGACTACAGGCAGTTCCCAAGAGATCCTGTGTGACTACAAGCAACTACAGTAGCAAAAGCACTGGCCTTCTACTCCATGGAAATTTTCTCCCACCTTGGGCAGGGCTTGGAGGGAAGGGGGATTTCACTCTCTTCACCCTATTCCCCAACTAAGACATTGTCTGGTCTAACCAAGCCCAGTTTTTGGAGAAAGACAGAGACCTCTCTGTTATATCCAGGGGAAATCCACATTAGATTTAGCATGGAGGTCCATTTTTTTACTAATTATGTCACTGTGTAATTCTATGCATATGAAGAAGCCCCAGAAAAATATGAATTTATAATCATGGTCTTGTTCTATTGCATACAAATGTTTTTTGTTCCCTAATTCAAACTATTTACTGTAGAGAGATAGCCCATGTTAGGGACAGGAGGGGCTCTAGAGATGATCTGCTTAGACTCCATCCTTCAACAGAACAAAAACAGATGCCCTAACGGTGCTAAGAAACAGCCATGCCAGAACTATAATTCAGAGCTCCTAACTCTTTGATTTTCTTATGTAAGAGATAAAATGCCACCTTCTCTTCTGTGGCTCTGTTCCAGATCACCCATCGTGGGAGACATGTCCTTTCCTAGAATCCAGAATGTATCTTACTGTGAACAAACAGTTTTATAAATAGCAGTTGGTAAAGGTGAAATCATACTACTACTTCAGATATGTTGTGGTATTTTGTGGGCTTACTAGTCAACCTAATTATTACTATTTCTATGGGGAAAAAATGTATTTAAGGTTCTAAATAACCAACTTGCACATGCTATTTTGGAATAAAGATAGTTCGTAAATAGCCTAAGGCTAAAAGCCCTGTAGTATATAGTTCTTGGAAATTCTTGCGTGTCGCAGACACCCCGTGACTCTGAGGTGGCAGCAATGATTGGTAGGGAGTTCCCCAGGCATCTTCATTGGGGTCTCTTCTACCTGTGCCCTTCCAAGTGTCAGAATGGCTGCACCTCCTGCAGCAGCTGCGGCACGTCTCCATACCCATCACGGAGGTTCCCTGAGGTACACAGTGCTGGTGCGGCGGACATGGAGATGCACCACCCAGATCCCCATCGAGGAGGGACTTGCCACCCAGCTGCAAGGAGCGTGGCTGGTAGATGGTCTCCTGCTGTCAGCTTCTCCAAGGCCAGCTTCAGCTAGAGAGCCACTCTGCCCGAGACTGTGCCTTCCTGGCATAGTCTGAGTCTAGTGACTGAGCGAGGCAGCAGGATAAAGGCCAGACATGCAGATGGGCAATACTGTCTCCAGAGCCCCCCCAGTGGGCTGGCCAAGGTTCTGTTGGGCCTGCACTGCAGTTCAACATTTTCTTCTGTCCAGTGCTCTTACCCACCCCCTGCCCCTTCTTTTGATGGGTGTTTGTTCGTTTTATAAAATACTTTTTTAGAATAGTTTTTAATGTACAGAAAAATTGATAAGATAGTAGAGAGTTCCTATATTCCCCACACCCAGTTTTCTCTATCACTAACATCTTATATTAGTATGATATAGTTGTCACAATTAATGGACCAATACTGATACATTACTATTAACAAAAGTCCATAGTTTTAGATTTCCTTAGTTTGTACCTAATATCCTTTTTCTGTTCCAGGATTACATCCAGGATACCATTTTAATCCTAATAAATAACTTGCATCCCAAATTCTATTTTATATGTTTCCAGAAAATCTAATCTGTGATAGTTGGTTGCCTAGTCAACAGTCATTCTCCCTTTTTTTTGCCAATATCATTCCAATTTCTTACAGGCAACAGTGGGCCCAGCCTCAGGACATGAATCACAATGGTTCTAATCCAGTAGGGTATTCCCAACCTAATTTGCTGGTGATTGACCCAGGGGTGGCCATGTGACCCAATCATGACCAATGAAACACAAGGAGACTTCTGCCAGGGGCTTTCTGGGAAGATTTTCCACCCTGATAGAAATTATCATAAAAGTTCAAAGAGAAGGGTTTGTTGTTTTGTTTTGTTTTATTTACTCCACTTCTCTCCCTATCTACTGAAGGTTCTGTCCTGTGAGGCAACAAGGCAATGCAGAGGGCAAAGGCTCCTGGATCTTTCTTGACATCATGAAGCTGCAGAACCAACACTGGAACTGGAATTCTTGTTACATAAATAATACACGTCCTTACATTTAAGACACTGCTGGTTGAGTTTTCTGTTCCTTGCAGCTGAAAGCATTTCTAACATGCACTCACTCAGGGTGGCCCAAGAAAAGGCCTTATTATAAGGATTCACATGGCTAACAAGGAGATAGAATCTCATAAAACTTTAATAACAGGTCCAGGCCTCACAGAGCCTGAATTAAACAGTAGTTCTGATAGGAATCCTCCCTTGCAGTTTTAAAGGTCTTTATGCCAGCACTTGACTCTATGTATCTTTTCTCTGCCTCATATCTTCTGCTTCCTCACAAATACAGCTCACTTAGGGCATCTTAAGTCTCTCTTAATTTAATGATCTTTCGGCTTCAACTCCCACTCGAAATTCTCAATATATCTCTGTTGAAAATCTTCATGGAGAGAATATAATTGACCCAGCACATCTTTTTCTGCCAGGTCATACTACAGGTCATGGGCCAGTCTACAGACTGTCTTTGGCATGTCCAATCAACTATGCTTGGAGGAGCAAGGTCACATGGTATAAAATCAAGCCATAGAGAGCTGCCCCTTCAAGAGGACTGTGCATGGGACAGTGGGTTGGTCAGGCACAGTGACACATGGGGTCTGGCAGAGCAGCAGTTGGGAGCAGAAAGGTAGAGATATCAATGCCCTGCACTCTTATCCCTCATCTCCGTCCCTCCCCACCAAATTAGTCCAGTTCTAAGACTTTTTGTTTGTAAATTACTGGAAACCTTCCTATCTTACACAAATAAAAGACAAGATGTCTCCAAATAAACTTTGGTTACTACTACTAGGAAAGCCAGCAAGCAAGCAAGAGGGAGAAGGAAGGGAGGGAGGGAGGGAAGTCAGAAAGAAAAAAGAAAGAACAGAGCAAGGGGCTATTGTCTTTGACAGGCACACACAAGTGTCGATGACAAAGACTTGGCACATTAGCAAGAGAGGGAGACAGAAAGCAAAGCCATGGACGAATGAGGTCCAAGTCAGCTTCCAGCTCAGCCCAGAACCAATGGGAAACAGAGACGGTTTCATGGAAGAGAGAAGTTTTAATGGGTGACATAAACTAGACTAATCCAACAGGCTCCTGCGGTACAATTCTGCCCCATGGAAAGCATTCCATGGATTCAGTCATACCATGGGTCATACCATTCTTCCCACAAGAGTGTCATCTCCTTTCCCTGGCATCGGCATTGTGATACATTTTTACTGCACATCTCATCAGAGAGACCCAAATTAATTCCATTTACAGAAAGGCAAAAGTACCCAATTTACCCCTGAGAATAAGACATACAACAGGAAACACCAGCCCAATGTATCTAAAAGCAGAGAGTGAACTATGAAAATGGGATTTTACTCCATGACTACCAGAGGTTTCTTGCAAGCATTTGCTTTGCAGAAACCTTGGCTTTCATTCTTCTCTTGATTTTTTTAAGCTGGTCTTTGAACACGACTCAGTAGGTAGTTGGCCCTTTTGATGTTTGGCACTGGCATAAAAAGGATGAGTTATTTAATTTTCTGCAAAGGCGACCAAGCCTGTTCCGTATGTAAAGAGGCAAGCCATTCAGGCATATGTGATTGCAGGAGTGAAAGCTTTTCTTCTTTGAAGGTTCAAAGTTAACATGTCAACTGAATTCCAAGGAATTGTGCACCAGACCCTGAAATGTAGAAACTAAGTCAGGCAATTTGAAGTACAGCGTTAAAGCAATAATCAGGAACATTAAGAGGAACTGAAGGACTGCTCGTGGTAGAAAAATGTTTTTTCTTTTTTGTCCTCAATTATCTAGGTTGGCTGTCTTCTTACCAAAGAGAATACTGGCAATCCAAAGGAAAATCCAAAAGGAACTGGAGTTTGCTATACCCACAAAAGCAAGACAAATTAGAACTCTGGCTTATTTATAGGATAGAACACAGACTAGTGGGAAGGGTTCCTTTAGCCTGAATGGCCCAGACTGTTCACTTGCATGCAATTGAGTTGATGTGTTGTGATACACAAATTTTTATTTGTGTATAAACAAGGCTTGAGGGGAAGCGAACAACACTCAACAAACTTTTTTTTTTTTAAGGATCTTTTTGAGGTGGACCATTTTTTAAGTCTTTATTGAATGTGTTACAATATTGCTTCTGTTTTATGTTTTGGTTTTTTGGCCGCAAGGTATGTGGGATCTTAGCTCCCCGACCAGGGATCGAACCCGCACCCCCTGCATTAGATGGCGAAGTCCTAACCACTGGACCGCCAGGGAAGCCCCTCAACAAACTTATTGAATGCCTATATGAGCTAGGTTGTGTGGTAAGTGCCGGGAATACAGAAACGAAAAAGACAAACATCCACCAAAAAACTTATTCCATGAAAGAAGTGTAAAAAGGATAAAGTGGAAATAAAATAGATGTCCATAGACTTTATGGGTTTGGAGGATGGTTAGGCACCTTGAGTTTTATGAGCTTTCCAAAGCCTCCAGACTACTTGAATCCAATCCAATCACCTCAACATGAAACTGAAGACCTTCTACAATTTGGTCTCAAATACTTTTCTATTCTTCTCCCCTACCAAACGTCTTCAGCCCCCATCATGCACTTTGGGGTCAACACAACTGTTTTCAAATGCACTGTAACTCTATCGTTTCAGTCAAGCCATTCTCTCAACCTGGAATATTCTCCCTGCCTGCATTCCTCATGTCTCCCTTTCTCCCTGCCACCGTTCCTTCTGCCTTACCACTCCTGCCAGACTGCTGAAGCCCACTGTTTTTAGCCTAATTAAATGCTAAAGCCGCCATGAAGAATATCACTGATTCCTCTTGATCCAATTTCCATGCACCCTTCTGGGCTCCTATTACATTTTGTTTATGCCTCTAGATTGGTGGATACTGTTTATACCTAGCATTACAGTCATAAACATAGCTACATCCCTCACTAGATTGTTGTTTTTCTGCAGGGAGTCATGGTCTTATTCATTTCTATAATCCTGCTAGACTACAGAAAAAAGTCTCAAACACCATGTCTGAGTACTTACACCAACTAAGTACTCAAACATGTTCTTTAATGTACTGAACTGAGTTGAAGAAGGACAAACAAGATGCATGAATGGTTTCTTCTAAAATAAGCAGAGCCAGTTTGTAAAGTCCAAATGGCCTATGAAAATTCATGTACGCCTTTTTTTAGTATCTTTTGTTATTTCCCATATCAGCAGGTTGCTTTTTCCATGGGTTTCTCCCCGAGACTTCTGCATTTCTTGATATTTCTCATTTTTAAAACTTATTTTTGTTCTGAACCAGTCTTCCTTTGTGTCTCTATCTGTACCAGGAAGTCAGGCCACTTCAGGAAAGCATGGACCAGTACACACTGACAGAACTTCCTTATCATCAGAGCATGCCCCTGCCCCAGACATGTCAGGGAAATGTACATTCTGAAGGAATATTCACAAGATCGTCAGCTGGACGGGGTTTCTTTATTCCAGAGCATGTCCATCAGGTACACGAGGCAAGGCATGCGGACAGACAAACCTCAAATAAGGAGCTTCCCATTTGCAACCAAAACTGATTAGATCTCTGCGCTAATTTTAGTTAATTCTTCCACAGACTAAAAGAGGAAAACAAGGTCTAGAGAGAGGACTGTTTTATGTCAAGAACTATAAGAGTTCAGGATAGACAGAGGAGAAGAAGGGACAACAGGGAAGGTGTCCCTTAAATGAATCAAGTTGCTTCTGGCTTCATGGACTTTTGAGGTTCCAAGGAGAAGGTGGTCAACATTACTATTGGCAGCTCAGAGACAGGGTCACTCATTCAATCAACCGTTCAATAAATATTTGCTGAGTGTCTACTAGGTGGCAGGACTGTTTATAGAACTGAGGAGAGCAGACATGGTCTCTGCTCGCAATGAGCTTTCAGTCTAGTGAGGAGGCCGGATCTTAAATAAGCAATTGCACAATTAATTGTGAGAAGTAGTACTATAGGAAGTGTAGGGTGCTATGAGAATGTATAATGGGGGTGTGTAATCTAGTCTGTGAGGTCAAGGAACGTGGCTCTGTGGAAATGACACTGAAGGGCTCAGGAAGACAAGTGGATATTTGCCAGGTAAAAAAGTAAAGAGAATGTGTTTCAAGCAGAGAGAATGTGAACATAGATGCAATCAGGCCTGGAAGTCAAAATAGGAAGGGTAGACTTGAGGGATGAGAAAAATGGGGTGTGGACTTGTATATTGGTAGAACCCTTCTCTGACTGCACCCACTAACCAGCCTCCCTATGGTGTGTTCTTATAGCACCCTGTCTCTGTCCTCCAGAGTTCATAATTGTGTGTAAGATTTGTGTGTGAGAGTGTGTTTGTGTGTGTGTGTAAGATCAATGAGGGTGAGAATCATTTTAAGCTTTATTCACTATTGTAAGCTTGGTGCCACCACAGAACCTAGAACATCGTATGCACTCAATAAGTGTTTCTGGAGTGAATGAATGACCAAGTGAATAAATGATTGGTATAGTAGTAAAAACACCTCAGAGTGTTGAGTTCCAATTCTGGTTCCAGCGTTAACTCTCTATCGATCTTGGATATTTCATTTAACCTCTTTAGAATCCTTTTTTTTTTTCTATGAGCAAAATTAAAATGTTGAATAAGATCACCTACAAACTCTTTTCCAATTCAAAATTCAAAAGTGCCCTGTTCCCACAGGTTTTATTTTTTTGTTCCTTTTCTTGTTTTCATATTTTCCACTAAATAGTGTATGTTTTTCCCCGTACTTATTATCTGCCTGTTCACAGGCAAAGCCCAGCATTCCAGGTGCTGCCACATAAAGTTAGAATTTGAAAGTTTATCAGACCCTGGTCAATGGAAGCAAATTCTGAAGAGCTGGCCTTTCCTCTACCCCAAATTATTTGGGTTATCAAAAGACTAACATCAAAGCTGATTACTAAGAGGTTCCCAGCCACGTAGGCCTCTGATTTTCTTTTCCTACTTACACACTAAGATAACGTTAGTTAAAAAACAAAATTCAAAAGCTCTTTTCACTTATATTTTTGGCTCTTCCAGTAAAACAGACTATCTAAAACTAATTAACCATCAGAGGGGTACCATTACCCCTACTATATCCTATGCTGAAACACACACTCACACACACATACATAGGCAGGATAGATTCCCAGCAAGGCATTTTTTCCCTAGAATTAACACGATTCAATTTCAGGGGTTTATTAACATGTGGTTTTTAAAATGCTTGTCTTAAAAATAAATGTGTATAAGATAGCATATTTATTTTTATATCTGAAAAATATCCCAATTAATAACCTAAAGTATCCCTAGTGGCAACAGTTGAAATAGCTTATGCTTTCACTCTACTGATTATAACAGAAGGAGAGAATATGTTAAGTGCCTAGTTATTTACACTAATCGTGGTCATAATAATATCAAAAAGTTGAATTATGATATTTTAAATACCTAATCAACTCTACCATTCTT